>NC_132995.1:76651138-76726138 GCF_048564905.1 Vicugna pacos
ATCAGGAATTTGGTACCATTCTGTAGTGTTACCTGAGGATGCTGCCATCTTGTATTTCTGACGTGCTTTGCAGTTTACAGAGGATGTTTGAAATTTATTTTCTCACTTGATCTTGCCTTGGCCTTAGTTAGGAATGTCTTCTCAGTTAGCAATGTTTTCAGGGAGTATGTACGCAGCTGGAGAACGTGACGCAGCACAGGCCACCTCGGCCTGTGAGCTGGAGCTTTAAAGCGGCAGAGCCACGTTGACACGCTGGTGCCACTATGACGCACCACTCAGCTGGATGATTTCCGATGAAGAGGGTCGTGACTGGGGAAAACTACAGATCTTACCGGCTACTCTCTTCCATATCATTAGGGGTTTCTTCCCTCTTAAATTTTATAAGCACAACGTGCCTTTCAAAACAGTTAAAAAATAACATAGAGCCCTAGGATTTGATGGAAAACGGCATATTCGTGACTGCAGTGGCACTGGTTTTCAACTGCCCTGTAAGAAGGAAAGCAAATCCAACCAGGAAAGGAAACAGATCTGTTTCTCTGCAACATCATAGGCATATGAAATTGTACAGATCTTAGTTGAATACCAGGTATGATGTAACTTGGAAATTTAATCAGATATTTTCCATCAGTGAACAAAGCCTATTTTAAAACAGTAAAACAGTTTATGCATTTTTCAGATCTCTTTCTTCCTTTTCTCAAGGTCACACTTGTAGTTTCTGGTAGAGGGACACTATTGGAAAAATTATCTACATATAAAAAATGAAGTTTAGGGTGCAAAAATTCTGCATTTCTGATAAATTTTATGTTCACACTTTCCTTGATTTAAATAGAGCATTCTAAAAATATGACCCACATAGGGGACACATTTTTATATACACATTATTTCGCTTAGAAATTATGAACTAGTAAGAAGTGAAAATGATCTTGACTATTGTACTCATTTATTGATAGAAATAATAGCTTTTTTATGTCTGGATTCAAGTACCTTCTCTACTAATCATACAACTTTTATACATTTCAAAGGGAGGATTTGAGTTGAATGAAAACAGAAGACTGGTGTTTCCTACGTGCCTCTACGTTTGTGTTCATGTAGAATATTTATGCAACATTCTGACATGGCTGTAATCTGTAATGCCTGGCTGTTTCAGTTGCAACTATAATTTTTAGATTAATTATTATAATTTGGGTAAGGAATACACAAAAAGTTATATGTTCATACTTGAAAGGAGGATCATTAAATATTCATTATTACCACACAAATTAGTTGTCATGTGCTATATAACAGTTACCCGTTATCATTTCACTAGTTTAGATTCAGCAGTAAGTGAACAGCAATATATAGCTCATATCAGTAGAGGAACTTTGGGGGGAACAGAGAGAGAAATTATTTTAAAACCCATTTGACATATTTATGTTGACAAATTATTTAAAGGAATTACTTTGTCAATAAACATGTTTGTATATTGAAGTAGAGTCTTGCTGTTTATGATTGTGAAAAACAGTACTTCTTCATATGGTTATGAGTGAAAAAATTTGAAAACACAAAGGTTGAGTTATTTTAGTCTTTTGCAGGCACCTAACCTTGCCATGAAAAAGCACTTTTCATTTTCATAAGCAGGCACTGAAGTCTTGCTTTTTCAGCAAAGCTGGACTGTATAATTTGTTACTTTTCCCCATCCGGTAATAAATCCATTCTTAAGGGAAAAAAAAAAGCAAAAAGTAAAACAAGAGATAGATTTTTATAAATACTGTGGGTGAACATTTATAGAGGTGTGTCCTCAACCCATTTTGGAAAGATGTGAAGTAAAAATTAATAAATATAAATGTATTATAGTGTAAAAACATTTTGCTTTTTTCTTTCCAGTACCTTGATATGCCAGTTCACTGTGAAGACATTCAGACAGCCACATGGGTTTTTTTTTTTTTCAATCACACGTATGAATCATTCCATAATCGTCAGTAATTTAAATTGGCTCTTTTTCCATAGAAAGAAAACCCCGTAAATTTGATTCTGATTTCATCTAACTTTAGAGCTTTCTGTTTTAAAGAGTCAGATTGTAGCTGATGAAGACATTTTGCATTTTTCCACATTGCATCTGGACTCCTCATAATGACGGTTTATTTTATTTTATTTTTTTCCTGCACAGAGAAGAGGAAGAATCTATAGGTCCATGAATCAATCTAGATAATGGGGAAGGCTGAATGTAATAAATAACACACTAACAACCCTAAACTAATGAGCTGTTGCTAAGGTACATTTCATAGGCTCATCCTCTATATAAAAGTCACTAATAACCCCTTGGTGTAATCAGATGATAAAGCTTTGCCATAAGGCAACACCTGTGCAATTAGAACTGCAGATTCTTTTGCACGTTTCATTAATTTCAGGATTTTGTAGAGGCACAGTGACTACACTAATAATCTAGTCTACTTGACTCCATGTCTACTGGAAGCAAAGTGTCTAATTAGATAAAGGTAATTAATTAGAGATAAATGGAGCTAATCAGGCTCAGTTAACACTAATTCTCTGAATTAAGACATTTTGGGACACCTACTGTCCCGCTAACTTTGACATTTTACATGAAGTTAGGTTCTAGAGGAGTCAGAAAATACTGGCATTTGAGAATTGAGCAGTCTTTTGATGGCATACTTAGGCGTCTGAAGCTAACTGAGTTTTCTTTCACATTGTGCTTTTCCTCCACCTTTCTATTGCAGCTTAAAGAATTCACTTTGTAGTTATTCCAATCTGTGTTAGTCTCCATATAAATTTTAATAACCTTTGCTATCATTTTTATTATCTGTCTAGCCCACCAGTGGAAGAAAATTGCAAGTTGTTCTCTCTTAAATAAAGACTTAACTTGTTACATTAAGGAAATGTCAAGACTCATCAGCCTGTATCCTAAAATTCCGATCCTTTAACCAGAACAAACACCTAAAATTCTGATCCTTTAATTCTCATTCTTTAAAGAGAACAAACCTTTGCTTTACTGTGTTGAACTTAAAATTCAGTGATGTGGGGGAAAGAGTGTGAGCTTTGAAGTCAAAAAGACCTGAATTCAAATTTCTGCTCTCTTACTATAAATGAGTGATCTTAGGAAGATGCTAAACCTCCCTGAGTTCCTTTGATTGTAAAGTGGAAATAATAGTGATACTAATTTTACAGGGTTGTCGTGAACAGTGAATAACATAAAGGTTGGTTACGTCCTGTTAGGCTGACATGGAACACATAACCTGGCACCATATCTTGATTGACTACAAGACTGAGTATCAAAAATGTTACATTTTCATCTTGATCCCATGATAATCTTTGGGCTGCATTTATGTATGCAGCAAGGGAGAGATTAAGGATTTTCTCCCAAATAGTAGAATCAGAAAAAAATCCTCCAAATTCTTTACTTGGAGAGTGTGAATTTATCTGTCTTGTTCACACTGATGTAATTAGCCCTCTTGGCAAGTCGTTCCACAGTCCACAAGGAATGGGCAGGTTGCCCCAGAGTTGAACTCGGATGTATGATGCTTAGGATGAAGTGGGCGTTTGCATCTTCTATAATTTCTCTGGGATGTGCCCCTTTCCTTTCTGGCCTCTGTCCTCACTTGCCTGGACTACTCCTGATTGCTCTGATAGTCTCCTAATATCCCTGCTTTTGTTTCTTTCTTCTGTAATTCAGTGTCCTGTAATTCATTGTCACCAACTTAATCTTCCTCACAAAGCACTTTCCTCATTCTCTCTCTTGTTAAGATCATAGGAAGACTCCTTTTTAAACTAAGACGCTAGCAGTGGCAGTCATAGCATTTATATCTGGTCCATATTTATCCAGGCTATCTCCTGCCCTCCTGTGCCAATGATGCCTTGTATTCCAGGCAAGCCATCCTTACTCTTCTTCACTACTCTTCTCTCTCCCTTGATGCTTTTATCTCCACCTGAAAACCTCTCTCCTCTTCTTTCAAGACTTATTTCAAATCCTGCATTTCCCTCGAGGCCTGCTTTGACACCTCTGGCCTACCAAGGGCATTCTCATCTCTGAAGGTCCATGGCAGCTCTCAATGGCACCACTCTGATGAGATGTCTTATGTCAGGAACCATATCTTGTTCTCCTTGTGTGCAAGGCAAACCTTGTCCACCATCTCTTCCCTCAAACCCCGACCTTCCCCCAGTGTGGTCCTCCAAGAAACACAGAACAAAACAGTATACATGTATAATTTAGCTGTGATGTGCGGCTTGCCCTGGACCTTGGCTCGTCAGGTCTACGTGACTTTTGTAGTAACCCGAGGGCTCTTTGCCCAAATTCAGCCCTGGACTGCGCCTTCATCTTTGGAGACAGTTACCTTGACGAGAGGCATGGCTCTAGTCCCCCAGGTTTTGTGTCTAGCTTGTGGGGTATTAGAATTTTCTAACATGCAGTGAAGGAACGCCAGGGGAGTGGCTTTTAGTATTTCATGACAGTTAGAACATTTAGCAAGTGGATGATACTACTTTTCCAGCAAACATTTCAGGAAGGGCTGAGTGAGCGTCTGCTGAATTAGCTTTCATCGGAGACCTTTAGTGGAGCTTCTTGGTGAATGCCCTGTGTAGGAGGTTTTCCATGGAGAGCTGGTGATGGGAAGGATGGTAGCTGGGTAGGATGAAGATTGCGTGGAGATCGCATAGAGGGTACGTGAGGTCAAGAACAGAACACTGCTGTGTGGAAGGAGAATGACTTGATAGAACTTAGGATGCCTGTGTTGAAAGGAGGGTAAGGGTGGCAAAAGCGAGTTTGTAGATAGAGGGGAAGAATTAGTGGAGAGGGAGAAGTGGAACATGAAAGCAAGAGAAAAATAAACAAAAGAGAAAATAAAAAGAACAAAAATAAAGAGAAAGTAAATGAGAGGAAATTTTTAAAAAGCAATCCCTGAAGGGGTGGATGCCTGTGTCTATAGATGAGCACAGGTGAAGAAAGGGCTTGGACCTGGAAGGGGCTGAGATTGTGGTGGGAACGAGACAGGGAACTGATGGGGAGAGATTTCAAGTTAGGGAAGAGAGGGCTTTCAACGCGTGAGATCATTTTCACTCCAAGAAGAGCAGTTTGCCATCTCAGGTAGTGGCATGGACCTACCTCTAATAAGAGACAGTTGAAATTTTTCTGAAAGTGCTTTCATAAAGCAAATTGTCCTTTCTGGCAGTGGTGTTTGATCTTGTGAGGCAAAAAAGTTTCCTTAGGATAAGGCCCTTGCATGACTTCTGTGCGTGCGTGCGTGCGTGCGTGTGTATGCACACTGGGCAAGAAGAGGCGCTCTGGGCAAGAGACATGAAGTCTAGGACCTGGGAGATGGGGCCCAGGAAGTGAGAGGCACTAGAATCAAGCTAGCTATTCACCGCTTTGCCTGGAATCCAGAGTTACCCTGGGAGGCGGAGCAGATGCCCCCTCAGACGGAGGAGGTCCTGACACGAAGTACCTTCTTACCCACTTCCTGGAAGTTTACTACCATGACTTCCTTCCAGTGACTCGGGCTTCTGATTATTGCTTCAAGACAGATGCTTCTGGAAGGAGTAACCCACTACGTCTTAGGGTTCATTAGGCTTCCTGAGAGTAAGTTTTGCTCATGACGAGGATGAGGACAGACGGGAGAACGCGCCTCTGGAGGCAAACAGATACAGAAAGACACCAGAGTCACCCAGGCCTGCTACGCTCCTCACATCCCCCTGCTCATGCAGGGAGATCCGTGCACGCTCCTCAGTCTCTCTCACCTTAGTCCCTGACACCAGCATACTCACAGCTGCTCTCTCAGGATGCCTCCACAAACTGCCTGGTGTGTCACTGCTGCTCCATAAATACATGAGTGAACGAATGGGTAGCTTCTCAGCTGGGCTGTGCGTCCCGGTTGGGTCCCTTGCAAACCATTTGTCAGTGTGCTGCTTTCCTAGTGACCCCTGTAGAGCCTCTAAATCTTTCATGGCACCATATTGCTTACAGGATCAAGTCCAAACTGCTTAGCTCGGAATACAAGATCCTTTGTGATCCAGCTTCTGCAGCCTCTCCCCTTCCCAATCTGGCATCTCACAGAAAGCTCCACGTGTGCAGGTGCACCTTGACACCCTTTCCTCCCCCGACTCAATCCAACCATATCGAACTGCTTCTAGGTCCATGATCACCTGAGTGTCTCTTCCTGTAACACTCTCTACCCCATCCTGTGTCCACCCTGGGAAGTGTCTCCATGTCCTGTCAAGGTCAGTGTAAGTGACCCCTCCTCAGTGAAGCCTTCACGAGCCCCTAAGCTGAGGGACCCGTCTCTTCTAACTGCCCTCCCCGTATCTGGCTTTGCTATTGCACTCGTCACAGCTGAACAGCATTTATTTGTGGACGGGAGTATCCACCATTTCTGTCTTATCATCATGACCACTTACAGCTTGTTTGTCATTGTACCTTCACACCAGGCATCTGTTTTGCTCTTAATAAATGTTTAATTGAGAATTTAGGCTGAGGCTGCTTAAGACCAAATTCCTCCCCTTCTCCCTTTTTTCAAAAAGTGTCCTGGTATATAGTATTATCTCAGTTACTTTCTTTGTAAAACAAAAGCCTCGCTGAGCATCTGGCCCCAGAGTGAAACTCTGCAGAGGGCATCCGCTTCCGCTCTCTGCCTCTGGAAATACCCGTGGGAGGGGCCGGCAGGCACGTGCATGCTTTCCCCTCCCCCCCTGCAGGGGCTGCTGGCAGAAGGCAGCCTCTGCTTCTCTCCCCCTGCTTCTCTCGTGAGTGAGCTCTGACGTTTATTTGCATCTGGCTTTGGAGGGGCAGGCACGTGAGGCCCCCTGGAGAGATGCAGCCTCCGTGAGGATCCTGCCTATGACATCACTTCTGCTGCCCCTTGTCTTGGAGGCTTTTGTTTGCTGTTTGCCTCAGATGTTTCCAGGTGGGCGTCCTTGTGATGTAAGGTTAGTTTGTCGTCTGGTCTGCAGTCCAGAGAGTCTGCAGACACAACTGTTTTCTAAAGTAGCCCAGCCAGGTGTTCCCAGAATGTAATCTCTGTCCTTAAAGACAGCAGTACATTTTACATTCTCTAGGTTTCCTGAGAAGTAGAAGGCTGGCTTTGATGTGACCTACATATTCTGGTATCTCTTTAGGAAGGAGTGCTCACCCTCCACATTATTCATAGAGACAGTCAGCTTTTCAAGTGGGAAATTGAAGCAAAGCGAACAGCACGGGGGTAGACAAGTGTCAGCAACCAGTGCCTTCAGCCTTGCAAGATGGGGTTCTGAATTCTCTTCCAGGGGGCAGCTTATCCTTCCTGTGTCTGAGAGCGAAGTCACCAAGGGGAGCAGGATCCTAGCTACCTAATCACACTGCGCCCCAGGAGCCAAAGCCGCTGCTTCCTGGGTGACTTCCACGGAGCCCAGGCCTTTCATCCTGTGCTTCAGCGAGCAGCCAGTGTCGTTCCCAGGGGGGTGGGCTGACATTATCCCGGGCCAGGTTGTAAAGGCCAGGAAGTGCCTGAATCTTGAAACCTACTGAGGCAACTGAGTCAGGCCCCAAACACTGAGTGAGGGCTCAAATGACCTTTCGGGTTTGGTTTTACAATTTTCTTGGTCATGCCCTGCCAGTTACTGTAGAGGATTTCTGATTCAGTTATATCTTCCTCTTAAGTGAATGTTCCCAGTGAGCTCCTGGTTATTTAACAAGCCACAGACATCTGGCAGAAACAAAGGGTGTATCTGAAATACTTCTTCCCAGGAAAAACACATTCTCTTTCTAGCGCACTGAGAGGGTTCACGTAAGTGTTCTCCTCACAGGCCAGCCAAGCAAGGCAGAGCGTTGTTGTGAGAGGAATTTAACTGCGTTGCAGTTGCCAAATATTTAATACTTTAAAGAGGAAGTTCTAAAATTTAATAGTTGATTTTATTATTACTCTTTGGATGTAATTAACTAGGGATGCACTTTAAACTGCTCTGTTCCGGCTACTGAAATGGATTTTATGGTTTACACTGGGGGAGGAAACTTCGGTCAGACCACGGGCTTCTCCCTTGGTGCACATTATTAGAGTCTTTTTAGAGACAAGCAAGCAATTTTGCTGTCATTGGTCTTGTTCAAATAGAGTGTGTTTATCTATGCAATGCTCTTGGGAAAGGGTGTCAAAAAAGGATCGCCAGTTAGCAGCTGACATAGCTCCTGCTGCACTTCGGAAAATCTCCTCAGATAGCAAGTGAACACACATGTTTCATTCTGTATGTGGCTGATAAAATGTTACATCATTAAGTGAAAAGAACGTATTTGTCCCATCCAAGTTGAGTTCAGAACTCGCTCTCAATTCTAACACAAACGACGGCCCTGAGGCTCCGCAGAGCACGCTCTGCAGAACCAACTGCTGTTCGGGACTTGAGGGGTAACAGGCCTTACGCCCTGCACAGCGCCTCTTCAGTGCGCTGTTGGGCCTTTCCCATCCGCTCCCAGATACTTAAATACCATGCGAGTCACGGAGAAGGCTAAGTCTTCCTGGATGTTTAGTTTAACTTGTGTATTGTTATGTTTCAAACACCAACAATCTCCTCTCTTTGCTCTATCAAATCAAAGCATCCATTCACTTGCTTATTTCAACAAATGAATATTGAATAATAAATAGCAAACATGCAACAGGCACTAGTCTAGGCTCTTGCAAAAAAGTGTACAAAACAAACAAGGTGCCTGCCCTCAAGGAACCTACAATCTGGTGAGGATAATAAAGGAATAAGGAAGGAAAAAAATCTAACCACAAATCGGAAATGCTATGAAGAAAGATTTGGTGCTGAAGTGTGATGTGGAGTGTGGGGCGATGTGTGGTCATTGACTGGGGGAGAGGGTCCCAGGCAGATGGAACAGCATGTACAAAAGACCTGAGGCAGGAAAGTACACGGTGTGTCTTCAAGGAACTGGACCTTAAAGACTCAGGGAGACTGATGTAAGGTGAGGACACTGAGGAAGTTTAGGGCCCAAGTCACACGAGACCTAGTTGGCTTTGTTAGGCATACGGACGTCATCCTTCTCTCAGTCGGAAGTCACTAAAGGACTTCTAAGCTGGGAAGGGATTTGAATCTCATTAGAACTTTTTAAAAGATGATGCTGACTATTTGTAGAGCGTGGAGCGGGCAGGGGGACAGCTGAGAACAGGAGGACTAATTAGGAGGCCCTGCTGTCGTCCAGACAGAAGGTAACGGTTGTTCAGACGAGGGTGGTGGTGGTGAGGGTAGAGAGACGTGAATGCCTTCAGGAGGTTTTTAAGAGGTAGACCTTTCAGTTGAATCATTTGGGATGCTTCCACTTTCAAACAACAGACACTGACTTAAAAAGTAGAATGGATTTATTGGCTTTTGTAACTAATATGCGGAGGCGGAGCTGGGTTCAGGCAAAGCTCAGTGAAGTCCCCAGGGGACTGGTTTCTGTGCGGCTGTTTTACCTTCTGCTGTATATGCTTTATCGTAAGGCGCTGCCCTCATGTTCCCAAGGTGGCTGCCAGCAGTCCCAAGGCTGCGTGCTTCTTCCTTTACATCCTGTTTGAAAAAGACAGTATCTTTGTTCCAGCATTCCTGGTAAACAGCTTAAGCCTCATTCTGATTGAACCAACTTAGGCCTCATGCACATGTCAGAGCCAGATCCTGGGCTTAGTAAGATGGAGTGCTCTGACAGACTTGGCCTAAGTCACGAGCTCTACGCCTGGAGCTGTGGGGTCAGCTTTCCTGAAACCACGTGGTTCACCAAAGGCAATGGAGCCCACTGAGAAGAGAGAAGGAAGGAATACACGCTAGGAGCGAGTAAATGGACTGAAATTCAGGGCTTAGGGAGATGAGGGTCAAGGACACACTCTGGTGGTCTTGCTCATTTAGGCGGGAGCAAGAGAGGCAGGTTCGTGGAGGAGGATGAGTTCAGCTGTGTTTGCAGAGCCTGAGAGGCATCTAAGGAGGGATGTCAGTCAGGAAGTTGGACGGGCCAGCCTGCAGCTCAGAAGAGATCCTGGCTGAAGACAGAGATGTGCGTCTAGTTGAGTGACCTGATCCAAAACCTTATGCCCTTAATCAGAAGGCATATTTTACCTTATTTTTGAAGTCTGTTTTATTCCCATAGCAATTTTTCAGTGCAGGGAACGTTTAACCACAAAATGGTTTATATATATATATACACACACATACATACACACACATACATACATATATATATCATATACATTCTTTTAATGCTTACAACTGTTGCTTTCCTATTTTATAGATGTGAAAACTGAGGCATAGAAAGGTGACATTTAGGCTCAGAGTGCTAATGAAGGGTAGCCAAGAAGGTCTGCCTCCAGAGCCCTTGTTCCTAATCTCTTGTGCGTACTGTCCTGCTCTCAGCTGTGGGACCAGGAGGGGAACGGCTAAGACGATCACTTAACCAGGGTCTCGCACAAAGCAGTGTGGTTACTTCTCAGTTTCCCCTGCTATGCTGGTCTCTGGAACTGGACTGCTTCTGACGGGGCACAGCCCTGGAGGCGAGCATCCCCGTTTGTGGTGGTCATCCTGGACCCCAGCGTGGGCGTGGGGTGGGAACCTTCCTGGTCAGGGGTGTGAAACAGCCGAGCAAACCAAATGACACAGGCAGAGTATAAGAGGGTTTTATGACAGGGCTCTGAGCCTCTAGAACCTTCTTTTGCCCCTTTCCTGCTAAATCCTCATTCTTTTAAGCCACTCTGGACAGCATGACAGAGCTGGGAAAGGCTGAAGTGAGGGGGCACAGTTCTCTGAATTGTTCCTTAAGCAAAATAGAGACGATAGTTCCATTCTGTCATTTTGTGTTGTCTGTGCCCCTTTGTTCTCATTGCATGGATAATTGAGGGCTAAGAATAAATTCCCTTTTTTGTTAAAATACTTTTTTCCCCACCAAAGCATGGTCCCCATAGTTTTCTCCCCCCCCCTTGATGAATGGCACAAACAAGCAGGGGAAAACAACCCTACGCCGTGTATTAAATAAGCAAACCTCTGCGCTACCCACATTATTTAGTGAGAGGATTTTTCCCCCTTGAATCAGATGTTGATCATAATGGTCAAAATAATCCTTGGCACTTTCTCTAAGCTTGCTCATTATCATTCAATATGTTCAACAGAATTATTAAATTTAAAATAATATGGTGCACCTGGTTGAGATGACGGTGAGAGATTTGGCTTCCTGTCTCTTCATTAAGGATGAATTCAGCCCAAGGGTGTACTATGAACTTGGCAAATAGCATTATAATAGTGAGAGAATATTGCCTATTGGGTAGCAGGAGTTGATGATTAAATTTAAGTGTGTACTGTCCACATAAAACAAATAATGCTCTTTTTTTTAACTTTTACTGTGAACATTCATCACCAGTGCCGAAGATGCACAGTTGCTAATTATTGTGTTTTTAACTTGTAATATACTGTAAATTTTGTATAATACTACTGTGACCTTATACAGAATAGAAGAGATGACAGGAGGCCTATAATTATTGTATGGGGAAGAAATGCCTGTAATTATCTACTATTTTTAGGACCAGTGTGCATGGCCTCTTAATTTACATAAGCTTTAGACATTCACACATTTTCTGTCTTTGCTTGTGGATGATAAATTTTGCTCAAATGAAATCAGAAGACATACTGTTAGATGAGAAGTTAGCCAACTGGGAGCTTGATTACAATGAACAACACAAGCTTTGGTGCCAGCTAAAAAAGGGAACATTTATTTGGATGGGATTTGTTTAAGGCAAGATTCAAAACATTAAAAAAAAAACAAAACACACACACACCACATTACTGTATTGGGGCCTGATAATGTGTGATTATTTTTTAGAGAATTGGTTAAATTATCTTGTGGAAAAGCATTAACCTAACAAAGAGAAAACCTCTAGGATATTTATCACATGGAGGTGATTATGACAGCATGTGCTTATTAGAGATGAGATGAATATTTTGTGCTCGTTAAGATTACCCCGTTGAGTGCTCGAGGATGCAAAGTGCATTTCAGTGAAGCACTAGAGCTCGGTTGTCCTGTGAGCACTTACTGTCGGCTGGGGGCTTCCATTCCAAATTAAGGAGCCTCTCTCCCTGCCCTGGCAGGGTGTGTACGGGAGCCGCTGGGCAAATGGAAGAGGCCAGGAGGTTTTCAGTTCAAACACTTCAGGGATGTATCTGCAAGAATTAAGGGTCACCTCAAGACCTCTCTAGTCTCCCAGTGTGGGAGAGCAGGCGGGAGGGGCACGGATGGACTTGGTCCCTGAAGAGCCCCACTTGGAGGAAACACAGGACGCAGGATTCTAAACCAAAACCACAGGCAAACTCAAACTCAACTCCCTACTATAAAAATAATTTAAAATGACTTGCCCCAAAGTAGCGAGTTTTCCTGAAGCACATAATACGTACCTATTTTGTCTCATTCACTTTTTAGAAAATGATTATTACTTTTATTAGCTTACAAGAAATTACACACATGCAATTACAATTTAAAAGGCTGCATACAATTGTTTAAAAATATCATAAGAAAGATAGAACTTTACCCCAACAGCTTCCTTTCCTCAAATTGTAAAATCTGAAGAATGGCAGAAAGTTAAAAGTTTTGGTTGGTTAGTTTATTGGTTTTTTTGTGACCATGTGATAGATAATTCTGAACGATCAAGAGCAGGCAGGATGTTGATGTACGCATCATGTCCAAGGACTCAAAGCCCACAGTATTCCTAACTATGCCGTACGAGTGGGCTAGTCCGCCTACGTTCTTACAATATGTGTCTTTGAAAAATAAGGACTCTCTTAAAAAAGCATAATCACAATACTATTGTACACCTAGAACAATTTAATGGTTCCTTAATACTATCAACTATAAGGTCAGTGTTCAGACTTCTATGATTACTTTTGATTTTTTCCTGAATTTGGTTTATTTGTGTTATTATTACATTTCTTTTGTTTGAATCAGGACCCAAAGACGGTTGGGTGGTGTATCTCTTAAGTCCCTTAATCTGTAGGCTCCTCTTCCCACTGTTTTTCCCTTTACAAATTATTTGCTATAGAAACGCATTCATTTGTCCTGTAGAGTTTCCGTACCCTGGACGTTGCTAACTGCACCCTTGTGGTGCCATTTACCACGTTCCTCTGCCTCCCGTACTTCCTGAGGGCTACTGGTTAGATCCAAAAGCTCAGGTAAGTCCAGGCTTGGATTTTTGGCGAGACTGCTTTATGGATGATCTTGTCTTCCGTCAGGAGACATGTAATGTCTGTCTCTCTTTTTGCGATGTTAGCGGCTGGGGACTGTCATGGCTTAAATCCGTTCTTTTATTGAGGACTGCAAAATGATGATGATTCTGTCGTTTCACTACCATTTCTTAACTAGACTACTTCTACAGTAAGCAACTTTTCTTCACCGACTGTTTGGTTACCGAGAGCATGACTGGTTTGACCCAAATTCCATTTGCAGGCTTCTCTTCCTCTGTGGGAAAATACCTTGGCTTTTTGTAGATACAGGAATCTTCACAGGTTTTCAGTGAGTTGCTGGAGGGTAAAGATCAGCTTGGTGAGTAGGTCCCTTCCACACACTCAGACAATCATATGTTTTCCTCGGGGATGCTGAATCAAGCCCCTTCAGTCTTTATCTGACATCATTTCAACCTTTGAAATGGCAGTGATTGCTTCTCTGACCTATGTTAGAACTGCCTTTACACCTGCCTGCCCTTCCATTGGTTGTGGGTAGCTTGAGGGCAAGGTCTCCGTCTGATTCCTTATTTTTTAAGTCCTTCATGTGCAATGCAGTGCTTGACATGTAGTAAGAGTTCGGTAAATATATGTTGTCTGAAAGAATGAATGAATGGTGAAGTCTTGGGAGAGCGTTGTCAGCACCGTGCTGTTGGGGGGTCATTGGCTGTGATGTGGTAGAAAGTCCGTCAGTCTGGGATTCAGCAGGACTTGGGCTCAAGTCAAGAGCCTTCAGCGTTTCATTCTCAGTCAGAATGCCCCTGGGTTTCTGGTCTGTCAAATAGCACCTACCCTAGCACTCTCACAAGGCCCTTGTCAGCATTTGCCATCCACTAGGGAGCTGCGGTTAAGGGCAGGAACTTGGCAGCCAAACGGAGGTCAGCATGCAGACTGCTCACAATTTTCCTTTCTTCCCTGAGACGTCATCTGTAAAATGACAGTAACAACACTTGCTTCTCAGCATTGTGGTAAGAATTAATGTATGTTAGGTAAACTGTTAGTAGAAGACTTGGATTCTTTCCATGTGAAATTGCTTTGGTGAATTAGAAATACTATGCAGATTTGTTTTATTTAAAGTAGTGTTTTCCATGGCCTTTATGTTCTCGGTCTTTGGAATTGTCTTCCTCTTCAAGGCGCTTTAGAAATGACTAAAAAGATAGACTTTTTTAGTTCTCACCAGCTCAGCTTCAGCACTGTCAGGCCAGTCTGGGGGACTGGCTTGCTGCCCCGGCCCTGGCGCTGGCTGGGCGCTGCTGGAAGGAAGGCCTCAGATGAAAGATGTACTGGCAGCGAGAACATTAACACCGCTCGTGAGTCAGGAGGTAGGCGTTAATGTCTCTAGCTGGATTCCTAGCAGTGGAGATACTTAACGCCTTCCTGGGATCCCGGAAACAGGCACTCTGTCTTTAAACCTAATTTGGCAGGTGAAAGGGGGAGAGAGTGTTTCCCGTTGAGCAGCTGAAGAAGTCCAGAAAGCTCTGTGCTACGAAGGCAGAAGCGAGTTACTGGAGAGGAGACCCTGTACGGACGAGGGGTCTTCTTTAGTTGAGTTGTCTGGAGGGCGACTCTGGGGAGGCCTTTCCCAGCAAACCTCACCCCGTTTGGGCCAGTGAGGACGTGTACAGTTCAGGATGGGTTGGAAATACAAGCTAAGATACAGCCTAAAATACGACTCTGTGGCCAGCGTGGTGGCCTGAGTGATTCTGTTCCCAGGAGGACCAGGCGCTCCTTTCCCGGGGCGGGGCAGGGGCAAGGTGTAAATGAGGGAACTCAGAGGAGCCAGTTCCCCAGGAGAAAGAACAAAGAGTAAAGCCCATCGGCCAAGCTGGCCTTTGAAGCTGAGCCCAGTTGGCTTGGGGTCAGTTTGTAAGATGCTGCGGCTATCCTAGCCAGAGTTCATGGTGGAAGTCAGGCCATTCCAAGAATTAGTAAAAACTTCTTTTTTTGTCCGAGTTTGACTGACGGCAGAGGTGAGTCTTGACGTGTGCTGAGCGTTTCCTTTCCAGAGCTGAGGCCCATTTGCACAACAAGGGGAAAGACAAGGTAAACAGCTTCTGCTTAGACTTCCCGAGGTCTGTTTCTGTGGCTGACACAGAAGGAACTCTAGCCACCGCCTCACCCAGGAGGGGTCCTCTCAGCACCCAGAAAGGGTCACTTCTTTGAAATGCGATGAATTCCTAGAGTGACTGTCTCATTTAAATTGCACGGATATCAGAGAAGCCTAGGCCGGCAGGTGAAGCAGGGCAAACTCACACTCTTTGACTACAAAAGAAGATGCATATTTTTGATGAGCCTGCCCTGGCTGCCTTCTCAAGCTTAGAATGATGTTTTCTTCCCCTTTTTGCCTACAAGGAATGTTGCAAGTAGGCATAAACAAATGCCTTCATTATTTACCCTTGGTGTGCTGCCTGAGTACAAGGGAATTTGCTATTTTGTTTGCCTGGCAATTGCTTAATCTAATCGGCTATGAGCCTCTGCCTTGGGATTAGCACTTGGAATCATTCAGTGCAAGTGAACACCCATTAGACTGAAAGTTGGTGCAAAAACCAGAGCCATAATATTGGGTAAAAACCCCTGCATCGCCTTGACCTCTGGCACCTTGCAGCCCAGGCTCTGCTGTGCACGTAAGGTCAGCCACCTCTTCACCGGGATGTGGCCAGGTGTGTTACCACAGAGTCCTGCATCAATGTCTTGCTTGGAAATCATACTAATGAGGAGTCTTCTTCCCAAGTTTTCTTCAGAGTGGTCGCCCCTGATGCAGAAGAAGTGGTAAGAAGCAGAAAGCTGTTCCTGTGAAGACTCTGGCTTGGCTGATTGTTAAATACTGTGTTTTGTGCCATGCTGAGCACTCACTGAACATGCTGTCACGACATCCCTTTCACGAAAGTCCCAGAGACGACTAGGCTTCAGATCCAGGTGGAGTGGACACCTAGCCATCTGTCCCCAAGCCAGCAGCCTCCCTGGCTGTCCTGCTTCTTTCAGTGGCATCACCGTTGTCCTAATTACTCAGGCCCAGGGATACCTTTTCCTGAAGATTCAACACCTTTACTATTCCTTCCGAATATGGCTGGGTCTCTTCTCTCCCACTGACATCGGCCTAGTACAGGCCTGCAACCCCACATGATCATATGCATCCCAACTCATATTTCTGCCACCACAGAAGGCAGCACAGTGCCTTCTACATTTATTTACTTATGTGAGCTGGGTACTATGCTAAGTGTTTTCCATGCATCATTTTATTTGATGCAAACCACCAAGCTAAGAGGTAAATACTATTTTTATGCCAATCTTCAAGTACCTTGCTCATGGTCACATGGTGAGAGGAGCTGGGATTTGAATCTATGTATGGTAAACTGATAGCACTTATGGCCCAAATTCTTCACCCCTTCCTGTGTTCTTGCCCTATACCATGTAACTTTGCAGTTCCCCTATCAAGAGGTGGAATCCATTTCTCTGCCCCTTGAGGCTGAGCTTTGGCCAATGGGATGATAGCAGATGTCATACAAGGAGAAGCTTAAAGAAATGCTTGCATATGTTTGTTTGCACTCTGCTCTCTGCCACAGCCACATGGAAAGGGGTCCAGGTCGGCCTGCTGGAGGTGAGAGACCCATCGGTCAGGCCCAGGTCACCCCAGCTACCCCAGCCATGATCATCGTAGATCAGAACACAACCAGCCAAGCCAGCAAAGCTGCCCAGCCGCCTGGGCTCCAGAATCCACTGCACAATAACTTCTGATCATATTCCCTTTAAAAAACAAACCTGCCGACCAGTTAATAAACCTACCCATTGTTTTGATAACTCCATCAGATCAACAATCAGTGGAACTGGAAACAGGAAATCAACAGAGAAAATCAACGAAATCCAAAGCTGGCTCTTTGAAAAGATAGTGAAGTTGATAAGCCTCCTGCTAGATTGACTAAGAAAAAAGAAGACACAAGTTGCTAATATTAAAAGTGAAAGGGGGGCAAAATTATATATCCGGTGAGCATTACAAGGATATTAAAGGAATACTATGAACAACTCTATGCCCACAAATTTAATAACCTAGATGAAATGGATCAACTTCTTAAAAGACATGATCTGCCAAAACTCAGATGAGAAGAAATAGACAATCTGTACTGGCATATATCAATTAAAGAAACTGAATCAATAATTGATAACTTTCCAAAACAGAAAGCACCAGGTCTGGATGGGTTCACTGGTGAGTTCATCCAGGCATTTAAGGAAGAAATTGTACCAATGCTCTACAATCTTTTCCAGAAGATAGAAGCAGAGAAAATATTTCTACACTCATTCTGTGATGCTAGTGTTACCCTAATACCAAAAGCAGACAAAGACATTGTAAGAAAACTACAGACCAACATCACTCCTAAACACAGATGCAAAAATCCTCAGTGAAATAGTAACAAGTAGACTCCAACAATGTGAAAACAGAATTTATACCATGACCAAGTGAGATTTATCCAGGTATGCAAAGCTGGTTCAGCATTCAAAAATCAGTTAATGTAATCTGTCATATCAGTAGGCAAAATAAGAAAAGTCACGTGACTATATGAATAGATGCACAGAAAGCATGTGGCAAGATCCAGTGTCATTTAACGATAAAAAGTTTTGGAAAACTAGGACCAAAAGGAACTTCCTCAGCTGGATAATGACTACTTACCGAAACCTCCCCCTACAGCTAACATTATACTTAGTGGTGGGAAACTTGAAACTTCCTGCGAAGATCAGAAACAAGGCAGAGATGTCCTCCCTCATCACTCCTTTTCAGCATGGTACTGAAAAGCCTATCTAATGCAATGAGACAAGGAAGGGAATAAAAAGTACACAGATTGGGAAAGAGGGAATAAAACTGTCCTTGTTCATGGAAGATGTGATCATCTATGTAGAAATTCTGAGAGAACTGACAAAAAACTCATGAAACTAATCAACACTTACAATAAGCTTGCAGGGTACAAGGTTAACACACTGAAGTCAATCACTTTCCTATATGCCAGCAATGAACAAATGAAATTTAAAAGCTGCATTACAGTAGCCCCCCCCCAGTGAAATGAGATACTTAGGTATGAATCTAACAAAATATGTACTGGATTATGAAGAAAGATATCAAAGAAGAACACAGAGTGGATGGCTATTCCATGTCATGGATAGGAAGACTCAATATTGTCAAGATATCTTCTCAGCTTGATCTACAGAGTCAATGCGATCCCAATAAACATTTTAGCAAGTTGTTTTGTGGATAGTAACAAACTGATTCTAAAGTTTATTTGGAGAGGCAAAAGACCTAGAATAGCCATCACTATATTAAAGGAAAAGAGCAAAGTTGGGGAACTGATGCTACCCAACTTCAAGACTAACTATAAAGCTGCAGTAATCAAGACAGGATGGTACTGGTCAAAGAGTAGACAAATAAATCACTGGAGCAGAGCAAAGAGCCCAAAATAGATCCACACAAATAGAGTCAACAGATTTTGGCAAAGGAGTTAAGGCAGTACAATTAAAAGAAAAGTCTTTTCAACAAATAGTGCTGGAACAATTGCACATCCACATGCCCCCCCAAAGGGGAATCTAGACACAGACCTTACCCCCTTCACAAAAATTTACTCAAAATAGGTCATAGACATAAATGTAAAACCCCAAACTGTTAAACTCCTAGAAGATAACAGGAGAAAATCTAGATGACCTTGGATTTGGTGATGACTTTTTACAGAGAAGATCATTGTCCTCATGCATGAGGAAAACAACGTACAAGCTAGAGCTCATTAAAATAAAAAAACTTCTGGTCTACGGAAGACAGTATCAAGAGTATAAGAAGACAAGTGTTACACTGGGAAAGAATATGTGCAATTGACATATCTAATAAATGATTTGTATCCAAAATACATAAAAGGCTCATAGAATTCAACAATAAGAAAGCAAACAACCCAGTTTAAAAAAGGACCAAAGACCTTAACAGACACCTCACCAAAGAAAATATGCAGAATAGCAAATAAGTGTATGAAAAGATACACCTCGTTATACGTCATTAGGGAAACACAAATTAAAACAGCAAGATGTTCCAACATGCCTATGAGAATGGCCAAAATCCAGAACACTGATAACACCCAATGCTGGTGAGGATATGGAGCAACAGGGGTTCTCATCCATTGCTGGTGAGAATGCAAAATGGTACAGCCACTTTAGAAGCCAGTTTATGACAGTTTCTTACAAAACTAAACATAGTCTTACCATACGATCTAGCAAACACACTTGTTGGTATTTATCCAAAGGAGTTGAAAACATGTCCACACAAAAACCTGCTCATGGCTATAGCAGCTTTGTTCATAATTACCAAAACTTGGAAGCTACCAAGATGTCTTTCAGTAGGTGAATGGACAAGTAAATGTGGTATGTGTGTGCAGACAACGGAATATCATTCAGCATTAAAAAGAAACGAGTTACTGCTAAGTGACAGAAGCCAATCTGAAAAGGCCATATGCTGTGTGATTCCAACTATATGACATTCTGGAGAAGGTGAAACTTTGGAGACAATAGAAAGATTAGTGATTGCAAGGAGCTAGGGGCGGAAGGGATGAATCGGTGAAGCACAAAGGCTTTTCAGGGCGGTGAAACTGCTCTGTATATTGCTGTAATGGTGGATACATGTCATTACACATTTGTCAAAACCCATTGAACGTACAACACCAAGAGTGAACCCTAACGTAAACTGTGGACTTTGGGTGAGAGTCGTGTGTTAACGTAGCTTTATCAGTTGCCATGATAAAGTGGTAGGCTTATCAGTTATAACCAATGTGCCGTTCCAGTGGGAGATCTTGACGGTGGGAGAAGCTGTAGGTGAGGGGACAGGGAGTGTGTGGGGACTCTGTACTTGCTGCTCAAATCTGTGGACTTAAAAGTGCTCTAAAAATAAAGTCTTTGTAGAAGGGGGAAAATAAACCTATTAACTAACAACAGCACAACAAAGGTAAAGTGCAGACCCTTCGCTTTGGCCTTAGCCTTGGCGGAGTGCCCCTTTACCCTCAAAGCCTTGCTCTCTCAGTGTCCCATCAGGCTCTTCTGCTCTCGTCGAAGCCGCCTATTCGGGATCCCCCGAGCACTCCTTGTTCTCTTCCCCACTGTCTTCCCACCTCACGGCGTCTTCTCCCGCCTCTCAAGCGCTGAGTCTCACTCCGTCCTAACTCATCCTCTCGGCAGTGATGTTCCCAGCCTCTGAACATCCCTGCGTCTGTGCCAGTTGTCTGGCTTTAGCATCGGCTGCCCCGTGGTGGTGTGTGGTTTTTGTGCGTACGCGTTAGCGCTCTGTGGTGCATTCTTTCTGGACAGGAACATTTCCTTACAATTTGTGGCATCTCCTTCCGGCTTATTTGTTTAATTCCAACGATTAAGTCAAAACTGACATTAAAATCTCGGAGTGGTAAGTGGCCACAAACCTTCCGCACTAGGAGACGCATCTCATAGTGCTTTGGTGTCACAGGGTCACTGGTGGAAGTGGCTCCAAAGCAGCACTCAGAGCCGCCTCCTGATCTCCAAGGTGCCGGTCCTCTGGGAGCTACTACGCCTACCGTGGTGGTGAAGCTGTCAGGCTCCTCAGTATTCGCGAAGGGGTGACTTTATTCTGGAAACCCTTGCACAGCTCATTACCAGAGGGGCCACTGCTCTCTCTGCTCGCTCTGGGGAATGTGAAAACGGACCCATTTCCAGGGCCAGTGATCTGAGAGCCTTTCCCCGGGGCAGCGCACGCTCAGCCCCGCATCTCTCTTCTTCCCTCAGAGCCCGAAAGCAAGTGGTTCTCAGCTGGGTGTGATACAGGACTGTCAGAAGCTGATGGTGATGGGGGAGGTGCAGAACTCCCAGGTGACTCCATGCCTCCTCCCCAGCCCAGCCCCCAGCCACACCCACAGTGACTGAGAACAACGCTCTGATAGGCAGACGCTCAGTGCAGGGGAGCGTCTGTCCTCTCAGCCGTGTAACCCGCCAGGGACATCAGATGCCTTTTCAGTGTACCTTACATGCAGATATCTCAGGTAGAAGGTACTTTGCCTTTGCCCCAAATTCTCTGAGCCATGATCTCAATCTGATCGTTTCAACAGTTCCATCCTTAGAATTCTCAATTCCACCTTGTTCTGTAGAGCAGTCTGTGTGTCCCTAAAAATACACCATGTTTCTTTGTCCTTGTGAGTCTGAATAATTATATGAGATTTTAACAATGTGTGTGTCATGTGTATTTATGTGCACACAGGTACATACATGCATAACATACTAATTGAACTATTCTGAAAACAAATATTGTGCGGGCTACGGAAGTACATACTAAATATCTAAATCTACAAACTGCTGACAAACAGCACCTTTTCTAACAAAGAGAGCAGTTTAATAACAGCGTTAGAAAGCTGGCAATATGTTTGTTAAAATCTTTAATTAGGGACGGGCTTTCCCAGAAGCTTCTGAAGGCAAAAGGTGTAAATGGAGAAACTGCCCCAGCCTGTGTGCTCCGTGGTGGCTCTGTTCCGAGCACAGATGGGCTGGTGAGGAAACTGTGAATGGACAAATGATAACAGACTACTCTGTAATTCCAACATCAGCTCATTAGCAATCTGTCAGAGATTTTAATATGTATACTGGTGACAATGCAGAAATCACACGACAGTTCCACGATCATGCTCGTATCTAAATGAAAAGGCCATTGCAAACGGATTGGCATGATGGCGTTGAATAACACTGCAACATTGCTGGAAGCTCAGGCGTTTGGGTATTTGTGCTGTTGTTGGAAAATGATGATTTTGTGTGCTCTTAGGCCATCACAAGAAGCTGAGATAACAATGGTTTCATGATGGAAATCATTAATAAATAAACAGCCAGGCCAGCATGGTGGGAAGTGTGAGGGACATGAAGCCATATGGATTTCCAAAGAATGAACAGTGACATTTCTCGGTTTTGAAAAAGACTGTGTCAACAATTTAAAATTCTCTTGGATCACAAACCTGGTTTCCAAATGATTTTAAACTTGCTGGTTAGTGGTTCAAATAGTTGCCATTGAAAATGTATTTATTAAAAAGAAAAAAGAAAATTTTTCTTTAGGTTGCGTGTACACAACAAGCTGACTTTAATGGATAATCAAGGTCTGGTCTTTGAAGGGAGAAAGCGAGTAAACATGTAAGAATCACTTTTATATGCCAAGCACTTCACATTTAACTTGTGAAAGTTAAATAAGATCACATGAGGCGTTTCCTGTCAAGTGAGATACACACGAGGTATTTCCCCCATTTTACAGGTATAGACGTAACTGAGCCCCAGAGAGATTACGTGACTTTGTGAACATAGTACGGCTGGTAAGTGGCGAGGATTCTATTACCAGCTTAGCTCTGTACAGTTCTAATCTTTTTTTCCACTGCACTGCACTGCCTCTCAGTGCACGGCAGGGAGTAGCTTTTTAGGATCCTTATTACTTACTATGGACAGGCATGAGGGCCCCAGAGATTCAGCTGGACTCCACTCAGATGGAGCTATCGAATTTGAAAGGCACAAATGGACACGGACAGAGTGTATACTTTTCTGTTTCTTTGTAGGGGGGAAATCTGTGCTTCAGAATTGGGATATTGCTGCACATGACACAGAGAGTTAAACTAATAATCTGTAAAATCTAGTCGAAAATAGTTTTCAAAGAGTACTTATACTGTGTGATTCCATTTATATAGAGCTCAAAAACAGACCAAGCCAATTAAACCTGCTAGAAATCAGGATGGTGGCTACGTTTGGGTAAAACCGTGACCGCACACGGGCGCCAGGGAATGTCTGGCGTTGAGGTGTTCCTCTGTTTCTTGACCTGGATGCTGGTTATACCGGTGTGTTGTTAGCTCTGTAAAAATGCATCCGATTTATAAACTTGTGGTTTGAACACTGTCCTGAATGTGTATCAGACTTCAATAACATTAAGCAAAAGAAAAAAAAGGAAGACAGCTTTTTTTTCCTTACATGATTCAGATTGGATGCTTACATGATCGATTTGTACACTTTGTAGCCTTGTGTAAAGTTGTTCTTAGGTGAAGCTTATTTTGGAAATCTCCTTCTCGAGCTTGGAGATTGTAAGCCAGGCGATCTGCACCTGCCTTTGTGTGAGTGCGTGTGTGTGCTCCTCAAGCATCTCTCAGCCTGGAAATGGAGCCATACCTGTATTCTTTCTTACTCTCATCTCTCAAACTCTTGGAAAACCTGGGGTGGATACAGGATGCTAGTCCAGTGTGAACTTTATTCCAGGGGAGCATGGGGATACAGCTGTCTGAGTTGGTGTCCCCTCGTTGGCAGCAATCTCCTGTGCAAATGGCAGTGGCAGGCACCTTCCCTTGTCAAGAGCTAACTTCTCCAGCCAAGACACTGAACCCACTCTCACCTTGTGTTTCTCTCCGACCCTCCCTTCTTCCTCGACTCTGCTCATTGCCAGGCTCCAGTGGAAGAGCCAAGGAGCTGCTTGAGGAAGGTTTAGGAATCCCATAGACACCCGCGGGGCTGATTCTGAGGGCTCCTGGACAGATCTGCTCTGTTCACTCGTGCCTTGAACACACTTTCTACCTTAGGGCATATACTTTCCTTTGTGACTCAGTCTTTTTCACCTACAAGATGACCACAGACCAGGTAGACTGCTGCAGTGCTGCACGGCAGAGCCTTTGCAAAATAACAAGCTCACTTGTAGAACTTAATTCCAAAGAAAGCATCAGACAAGTCTGCAAAGATGTATGTTTCTTGACGTGTGGTTCAAGGACCACCAGCGTCAGCGTCCCCTGTGGTGCACGGTGAGCTGTGGGCCCTGAGTCTTACACTTTTCCTACTGAAGCAGAATCTTTAGATGCGGGAACCATGCATCTGTATATTTAGAATACCCCAGATGATTCTGGGTCACGTTTGAGTTTGAGAACCCTGGATGTACAGCAGGGGTGTTGTTGCAATATTATTTAAAAGAGGAACAAATGGAGGGGAGCCTACACGTTCACCAGAAGAGGATTAATTACGGTAAATTACAATAATACTCTGCAGCTTTGAATATGTGACACACATCCATATTTATTGACATGGCAAAGTGTTTGCAACATGTTGCTGAAAGACAAAAAGCAGGTTAGACTACAGTGTGTTATATTCTGACAATACTTTTGTTTCTAAATAGATGCTGGACGATGCCAGAATATCAACGATGCTTAGCGCTGGACAACATCCTTATTTTTCATTGCTTTCCTCTATATTTTCTAGTGTTTTTCAATGAGCATGCAAAACATATTATTTTAATAACTCAGTAAAGCTATTTAAAAAAACAAAAAAGGAAAGATATTTGATATTTGACTTCCTGGACAGGTACTTCACATGTACCATCTCAGTGAAATGTGTGACTGGTTAATTCAGAAGGTAGCAATGGCTGTCTGATCCTTTTTTTTTCCCCTTAGTGGAGATACTGGGGATTGAACACAGGGCCTTAAGCATGTGCTCTGCCACTGACCTATATCCACCCCCCTGTCTGATTCTTTTAAGATGGGAAATGCTGGAAGACACCTCTCTGCTGGTCCATAGATCAGCCAGTGTTGCTGCTGGAGTAGAAGCTTCTGACCACGACCTTGGCTGTAAGGCTGACGTTTTACATCACAGGGATTTTTACTCACTGGAACTAGCGCCTGTTGTGGAGGTTAAGAATGGTGAGTGGGACTGAGAAATGCACCCTCTGATTTTGGGGAGTGAATCTGGTACTTAGAGAAGGACTGTCTGTCTGACTCTTGCAGGTAGAAGATTTGCAGCAGTGGAAAAGGGAACTGGAGAAAAGGGTGGTCACATCGAATTGCAGTTCTAGCCTGCTTTTTATGCTTGCTTTCTACCTCTTGCCCTGAAAGTGTTGTTGTTGTTGTTGTTTTTTCCTCCCTCTCTCTTCTTCTTCAGCTTTTTATAGTAATGAAAAAGAGCCAAAATGAGGTCCACTGAAAATTCTGGCATTTTGCCTCTCAGTCCACAATCTTGCGAGTGCATTTGTCTTAATCCAATTCTGTTTTAAATGTTGTCAGGATGTACCATAATTGGTTGTGGTAAATGACACTGGAACACATTGCTCCTCACTCTGGAAATGATATGAGCTCAGCATGCTCCTGATCACATGCATTTCTGCATTAAAACCATTGCCGCAGAATGCCGCGATGGGATTCGCCCTCCTGATAGTGGTTCAGGGTTGATGCTGAAAGGGTTCTGTCAATCAAGCCTGAAAATCAGCTTAGCACCCTGACTTGGGTTAATAAAATGCAGCTGGCAGGATCTCAGCTCAGAGGCCGCTGTCCCCAGGTTCCGACATTATCAAGCCCCACTGCAATGCCTCATTATAATTGATGCTCACTGATAATACACCTTTAAAAATGCAACGATTACCTCCAGGAGGAGTCTTTGCCTCACACGCAGCCTGCTAGAAGACAGACACACAGCAAAGACAGACAGCTGAGGAGCAGGACAGGCTGCGTGTATTTCCACAAGTGCCCGAAGACAGCCGCGTGCGGATTCTGACTTTCTCAGGTGACCTGGGGTCAGGGAACTACACCAAGAACCAATATAGAAACGGGGCCTTGGCCCAGACTGTGCGGTTGCGAAGGCGGCTCTGATGGCACTGTCCCCAGGAATGGGCAGATGAGAATTCCAAATGGAAAACACGTTACTAAGGAAAACAAGACGTCACAGTGCCGAAGCCCGTGACAGCGGACACGCCAGCTGGAGGAGGAGACGGCCTCCTGGAGCGCTGAGGCCGGCCTGGCTGTGCAGTCCCCGGCCCGCGCCTCTCGGGTCCCCCAGGCCGGGCCTGCCAGGCCGCGCATTCCAGTTCTCGAGCGGAAGACTCTTCCCTCCTGGCTCCTCGGACAGCGGCTCCGCCGAAAACGGGCCACAGGGAAAGGACATGAGGGCGGTCCGAGAGCTGGGGTGACGCGTGACGGTTTTCAGGCGAACTCTGCTTCCGGGAAGGGGCTGCAGGCGGCCTGGGGGCGGCGAACGGGACAGCCCGACGGAGCCCGAGGCGGGCGGGCGCCAGCGCGCGACGGAGCGGCAGCTGAGGACGGCGCGCGGGCGCGGCGCGGCACGGCCGCCCCGCCGCGTGGCTCCGCCGCGTGGCTCCGCGGGGCGCGCGGAGGGAGCGGCGTGGGAGGCGGCGCCCCGGCCCGGAGGCTGGGGGCCCGGGACGCGCGCACGAGGCGACACCCGATCCTGTTTGACTGGCGTCCGGTTCCTCCCCAAATACTCGTTGCCTGAATTTCCCTGGCCAGGTGAGCAGAATCGGCACGTGCAGGTGCTTCGTTCGGTGGTTTTATGCCGTCGGCGTGTGTTTCTCGCAGATGCGGCGGGCGCGGCGGTGCCCTCCGCGGCGCCCCTGACGTGCGGGCGGGGGCGCGGGCCCCGCAGCCCCCGGGCGAGGTGCGGCTGGCGAACGTGGAGGGCCTGTTCCATGCCGCGTCCTGTACTGAGCGCTTTGCAAACCTCCTCCGGGCCGACCCCCACACAACCCCGCGAAGTCGGCGGTTCTCATTTTAGTCCCAGTATACGGGGAACCTGCCCACGAGGGCGGGTGAGCAGCTTGCTCAGGGTCACCCCGCAGGTAAGTGGGTTCTAACCTGGTCTGCCCGTTGCTCCCCCACTGCTCTGCGCTGCACCTTCTGGGCTGGGGAGGCTCTGCCCTGGAGCCCCTCCTGCTGTGAGTTCTCAGTGCCCTGGGGTTGGTGGGAAAGGATGCTCTGTCCCTGTCCCTGGAACAGGCCCTGGCTTGCTCTGATCCAGAACGACTTTGAGACGTTGTTGACACTGAGGAGGAGACAGCCTGCTAAGGAAAGAACTCTAGCTTTAAGGTCAGAGGGATCTGGCTTTCCATTTTGGCTCTCCTACTTACGACCTGTGTGACCTAGGCCAGATGTGACTGCCCAGCGCTATGTTTAACATAGAAAGAGCTAAAAAAAAAAACCCCATCAGGGGTCTATAAGCCCTGGATTGTACTGTCTCCGTGCTTCCAGAAAAGTTACAGACCTCGGGGAGTGAGAAGTGAGAAAACAACGAGTACGTGTGGAGAAACACAGAGCAGACTTGATAAAAAGTGAGCAGTAATGATTTGCTCATCTCTCCCAAACAGACGTCAGTGGGTCTCGGTCATCTTGTGATGAGCCCGGATGCAGGCCTGGAATTCTTCAGGAGGGTCCAAGCAGTTCACTGGAGGTCACCCAGGATGGAACCTACTTGCCATCACAAGCCTAGGTACATAAAAAGGAACTGCACACTTAGAGGAGTAAAATGAGAAGGTGAAATGTGTGATGGAGAAAGAAAGGACCGAAACTGGGAAACCTGAACATTGCTTCTTCTCATTAGGCTTAAAAAATGTTTTTTTTAATAATCCTATCCTGCAGTAATAGAAAGTAGGTCTCATGGTAGGTAGGACTGGAAGCTAACATTGGTGGCTAACTTACATAGATTATCATCTGGAAGCCCTGTAACAGCCCAGTACAGTGAGACTGAGTAGCCCCATAGCACAGCTGAGGGGGCTGAGGCTCAGAGAAGCTGAGTAACTTGCCTACTATCACACAGCAATTGAGCAGGATTTGGAACCTAGGACCATCTCGCACTGAATGCTGTCCTCTTTTCACACCACCAATCTGGAATCATTTAACCCTGAGTCCTAGGCCTGCTACAGATGACCCAGGCCCACCTCTGCCCCCCCAACTCCCCAGGCATCCCAGCAGCTGGGCCCACTGATCTCTCTGCCTGCCATGGTGTAGAGAGCCATGTGGCCTCGAGGCAGGGTTCCCTGCAGAGTATTGCAGGGTATTTGATACTGGAAAATGGTCACTGAAAGTAAATTCATTTAAAATGAGTTTCCCAAATTCTATGGTAGTTAAAGAAAAAAGTTTGGACAGGACCTTATTTTGAAAATGAAACTAAAATTTATGAAAATAGGTGTGTTCCAAGAATGAAGTCTATGTAACAAATTACCCCAAAACTTAACTGGTTGTAAACAGTTAAGCATTATGCTCACTAATTCTGTAGGTCAGGAATTTAGACAGGGCACAACACACGATTCAAATGGTTCCCCACCATCACTCTCATTGACTTCAAGAAAGCCTCTCTCAGCTAATTAAGTTTATCACATAGGAACTCAGATAATGATTATTTTAATAAGGAGTTTTCCCACCACTGCCACCCATGTCAGCTCTGCCTCTTCTGTCCCTAAAAGCAGTGCCTCATCACTCTGCACTGCACTTCTGTATTATTCCCCCAGATGTAGTTCTGTCCTTTGCCTCCTGCTGCCCTCTGTGCTTGAATGGCAGAATTCAGTCTAAGTTCTCCTTAAATTGGGGGAGGATACACAAAATCCGAAAAAGGTACAGAAATTTCCCACTTACTTCCTCCCCTCCCACAAGCATAGCCTCCCCCATTATCAGCATCACTCACCAGCGTGGTACATTTTTTACCAAAGATGAAACAACATTGACACATTATAATCACCCAAAGTCCATCTCTGTTTCTTTATAATGTATCTTCTTTTTCTTAAATAAGATTGAATACATCTTTCTCTCTTCCTTCCTTCCTTCTTTCAGTCCTTCTTTCTTCCCTTTCAATTTTTGCAGCTAATCACTAACTAATACGAAGAGTTTCGGTTTTACCTCGGCAGGGAAGAGCCAGTGGAAGGGCATGAGGCAGAGGAGCAACACGGACTCGTGCTTCAGAAAGACCTCTGGTGGCAGGGGTCGGGGAAGCCTGCGGAAGGCTCCAGCGTTGGTCTGGGCAGCAGAGGGCCGAGAGCCCGAGCCCAGGCCGCAGCAGGGAGGACACACAGGGGTGGGTCTCGGGGGTCCTCGGAGGTGGAGTTGACACGTTTAGTGTCTCAAGTTGTAGGGAGCCCAGGGCGGGAGCAGTTAAGGGAGTCCTCAGTTTCTAGCTCAGCGGGTTGAGAGAACTGCAAACCTGTTGACAGACAAAGCGAGGGCAGAACACACTTGGGAGAAAGAGGCTGAGCCCAGTTTCTGGTTCCTTTGCGGAGCCTGGGGCGATATCCAGTGGGCCCGACACGTCATTCCTGGAGTCAGCAGACGAGTTAGAATAAAGATGCACGTAGCTGGTATCCACCTGACAGGGTTAGATTCCAGAAAGAGTTTAGTTTAGCATGAGAAGAAAAAAAACAGTGAGGCAACAGAAACATAGGGAACACTAACGCCGATGGGCCAGAGCCGGGCAGGAGCCAGCCCAGGAATCTGAGCGGGTGGTCAGAGGCGGGAGGGAGCCAGGAGACAGTCTTAGATGTTAAGCAAGCAGAGCTTCAGGCAGGAGGGAATGACCACCCAGGTCAAGTTGTGCAGTGAGTTTAAGATGGAAGCTGAAGGTAGTTCATAGTCGTTGCTGTTTGAGACGTTGTTGTCCTTAAAGAGAACAGTTTCATCGAAAGGGAGATGGTGAAAACAAGGTGAGGTCACTTTGGTTGAGAAGTGACTGGTCGCTAAAGAACCAGGCAGAGCAAGAGACGGCTGCCCCCTCTGCAAGTGTGGATGCGAAGGGGAGGAGACAGAAGCTGAAGGAGGAAGACAAAGTACCGACTGTAAAACTAACCCTAATCGCGCCTCCCCCGAACCCACGCCCTTCGCCATGTGCGCTTGCAGCTCCTTTTTAAGAAATGGAGTCTTTTCTTGCTCCTGGGCTGGCCTTTGACCTGCTTTTGCCAGGAGATGAGGCAGAAGTGACACTGTGGCCCATTCCAGAGGCCTGTGGACTTCTGCTCTCTCTGCCTTAAAATCCTGCCTGGCCATCGTGAGACCAAGCCTGTGCTGACCTGCTGGGTGAGTGACCCGTGGCCCAGTCACCTGCTTCCCCGTAACCAATGATCTGCTAATGGCCAGGCACGTGAGTGAGGTCCCTTGTGACCAGCCTGCCCCGCCGACCCACCCGCTGACGGCACCCTCGGCAGGACGTGCAGCCAGTGTTTCCGGCCCAGCTCCAGCCAGCCGAGCCTGGCCCAGGTCAATGGAATCGCCCAGATGATCCATCAACTTGTGAGTGAGAAAAAAATGCTTGTTACTTTAAGCCGCTGTTTTAGGGTGCCTTGTGCACATCAGTAGGTCACTAACTGACTCAAGAGGTTATTGGAAGGTTCTCATTGTCTTGCTCCGGCACAGAGGAGAACTGGGCGCGTCTGCACGTTGTGGGAAAAAGACGGACTTGAGATTCGCGAAAGAGGGAGTGAGTGATGGGGGAAGGGGATGTGACCAAAAGCCCAGGTGGAAGGCTGGCCTGGGAGCAGGCGGAGCGCCTCCTTTGCTTTCAAGAGAAGTGGGGATGGAGGGGGCTGTCCTGGCCCCAGACTCAGCGCATCTCCGGGCCTTCAGCCCTGAACATGAGCTGGGTGGTAGCTCTCCAGCTGCATCTCTGGACATGCTCACATTTAACATCCAACCAAAAATGAGCACCCCCACCCGTGCATTTCCACATCTGTCAAAGCTAAAAGGGGCGCCTGAGACAGATTTCCTTTTGTTTTCCCTGGCGTGTCAAATGCCGCAGTGACAGCAAAGGAATAATCTGCAGTGTGTGTATAATGAGGTCTGAAATTTCCGTCTCCACACATTGATCATGCATCTTATTTCACTAGATAAACTGACAGCAGAGTCTCAGGTACTTAAACAAAATTTTGAGAAAAAAAAATCAGCACAGCCACCCACAGCTATGGGCTCCTCCTGCTACGACTTCTCTGGTTAAGTCACTCTGTCTCTGTGCACTTGCTTCCAGCTTTGTCTGGATTCCTCAGGGGCCCGATCGTTCCCAAATCCTAGACGTGGGCTCCGCTGTCCTGAAAACTGACTTAGTGGAAAGACAGCTGGTTTGAGTTCTAGTCTCGATTCTGCTAAGTCACTTAATCGCAGCTTTCTCATCTGAAAAATGTCTCTCTCCAACAAATCCTGGCTGAGTCCGTACCAGGCGCAGGCAGTTCCGTCCGTGGGACAGCGAGCGAGAAACAGACTCCTGCCCTCCGAGAGCTGCGCTCTGGAGACGTCAGACAATGGAAGCACATGCACTAAACAGGATAATTGCATCATATGATAGATGGTAAATGTATTATGGGAAAAATTAAAACCCAAGTTGGCGCGGGGGCAGTTTGCGGGTCCGGAGAAACCCCTGAGGAGGTGAGGGAGTTACCAGGAGGGTATCTGGACAAAGCCCCTCAGAGTATTTCCTCAGTCTTTCTTTACCTCCACACTCCATTTCTGTTTGCTGGCCTTGGAGAAGGTTTATAATGCAGACAAGGCCAGTCTTCCATACCATTCCCTGTGTTTCTTTGAACAGCCAGCAAATGGCCAGCTGTTCCCTTTGAGCGAGCCCCGTGGGCATGAGGTCCCTTGCATTTAATCTCGGGGACCTCTGCGTGGGATTTGCTCGCCATCCAAGAGACTAGATCTGTATCACGCCAGGCGCCACCTGGCTGTTTCCTTCCTGCTCTGCAGAGGGCAGTTAAAACTGGCAAATGTATTTTTGAGAAAGACACAGCCCTTGATAAGGTAACTGCTGTGTCAGAATGCCTCCTATGTCAGGTGCTGTGCGCTCTTCACTTCCCCTCACCCTTCCAACACTCCCGTCTCCTCTGAGATTAGCATTTTCCCACTTTACAGATAAGGAGTCAGAGATCAGAGAGTTTAGGAAACTTACCTGTGGTCACATCGCTAGCAAGTTCCAGAACCAGCATCTGACCCCCCCAGTGCACCTTGTTTCCACGACACCACACTTCGTTTCTCCCTGAGTGCCCTTCAGTCTCACTGGAAAACCTGATGTGCGTGTGAGGCCACGCGAGAGCCGTTCGAAGGCCTGTGGCGTGGCGGTGAAGAGCTTGCGCTCTGCAGTCAGATGGCCTGAGGGCCAGTTCCAGCTCTGCCACGCCGTGACTGTGTGATCCTGGGCAAAGTGACTTAACTTTTCTGAGCTTCCATTTCCTTATTTGTAAAATATGTATGGGCACCCATCTCCTAGAGTTTGGGGAGGATTCAGTGTAATAATCTGTATGAAGTTCTTGGCACGGTGTCTCTTACAAAACCGCTGATGCACGTTAACAGTTAGTCCCATATGTTGTTGATGAAGTTTTTAAAGCGTATATACTTCTACGTATTAAGATCTCTCTGGAAGGCTCAGAAGGAGGCAAGAGGACCTGGCCACAGAGTGCCTCCGAGATGGGAACTGGGGAACTGGGACGAAAAGTCTCACTTGTCACTTTGTTACTTGTACGCTCTGTATATGTTCCTGTGTTGGGCTGTATGATATTACCTGTTCAAGTAAACAGGTAAGTTTAAGTGCTACTATTGTCATTGCAAGGAATTTGGAGTAAAGAAGCCATCAGCGGAGTAGACCGAACGGGAGGAGGTTTCTCTGGGGAGGTGAACTGAGCAGGGCTCCAACGCGGGCACAGAATTTTGACAACAATAAAGAACTGGGAGACGTTTCAAGTGACAGTTCCTTGCAAAGCGTAACACAGAGGAGGGACGAGTAGCCAGTGAACGCAGTCCCTTCCCTGATGATTGTTTGGTGTTGCGGTGACAACTAATCCAGGTGCTAGAGACCAATTTTCAAATGCCTAGGGTGGACGAGAGAGTATTTAAGTAAAAATTGCCAAAACACCACCTCAAACACAAAACTTGAGAAAGATCGCTGAGCCCTGCTGCCAGAATTATTCTGGTTCATCAATCCAAATTGAGCTGGAGGAGCCTTTGACCCCCTCTCTGCCTGCAGGTCAGCTGGCTGCAGTCCTGAGGGCCTCACTCATCGAGGGGGGTAATCCCCAGGACAGCAGGATCGCTTCATCGCTTGGATGTAGGAGTGAGAAACCCATCAGGCAACTGAACAGTAACAATGACCCTCCATTAAACACACTGAGAGATGAGCATGACGAGGAGTCTGGACAAGAAGAAGCCGGAGCACTTGCTGACAGCAACCACGGAGACGCTGACCACTGTGAGCTCTGCCCATTGAACTGCAGTAAAAACTGCCCCCTCCCCGGAGACGCTTAGACGCGGGCACCGCGTCGGTTTAGACAGCAGTCTCCGCACGGGCCTAACAGGGTGAAAAGAATGTGGGGTCGGATGCACCTGGGTTTGCCCTGTTTCCCTGGCACTTTCTTGTTGTGTGCTTTGGCAACATACTTAAATGTCTCTGAGCCTCCGTCTTCTTGTCTGCAAAATGGAGCTAATACCTACTCTGGGGCTTTTAAGAGGATCAAATGCAACAATGTCTGAAAGGCACAAGCTACGTAGTCTTTACAGGAAAAAAAGCAAGATGTGGGGCCAGAAAAGGAACCAGTACAACGAAAGCTGTTCTCAAAACCATCCTTTGTCACAGGCGCTCAGCCTCGGTAGGTGTGCTTATTTCTTTAGCTCGGATACCAGGGGGAAGAGGGAGAGAGAACTGGGGAGAGGCAGGAAGCCAGATTCCAGCTCTTGCACAAGAAAATTCACTCTAACTAATTTTCAGACAATGTTGCTCTCCTTCCTCAAATGCTGGGGCCACGTGGCATGACGCCAAAGAAGTCAGCAGCCTGGCAGATATTTTAAACTGACTCAGACCGAATGACAGGCCATTTGTGCCATATGCCACTGACACGCTAATCTAGGCAAGGACGCTAGGCACCCAGGGATGTCCGTGCTGAAATGGCATTTAGGCAGGGTGCACCAGCTCCCGCGGCTGAAGTTCATCCATGCAAACAGTGAGGGCGGCCAGGAGAGAGAAGAGAAAGGGGGAGTGAAAGGGAGAGACAGCGTTTAATCCTTCAAAGATTGTCTGAGTTGCAGACACTTCATTAGGCTTCTCAGAGTGCTACAGATTCAACAAAACCTCAAAACTGGACAAATGAGTGTCTGCTGTGTTTGCACCCATCCTGCCACGTGGCCACCTACCCCCCGACCCTACTATCCACTGGCAGGCACTGGGCGATGCTCCAGTCCACCAGAGTGACTTTTGTCCCTGCAGTTTCACTGTAAAAGGCAAGTGGCTGCCAAGCGCTCCAGCAGATGGCCCAGCGTCAGACTTTCCAGGGTCCAATTTGGTGGGACACTCTGGGCCTTTGGTCTCCCTGTCCCCTTTGCCCAGCCCTGCTTCTTGGTTATTGTGAGCAGTAATGAGCTTCTCCGCCCCAGCGTGAGGACAGGCTCACAGCCAGCACATGAAAAAGGCTGAGCTCGTGTCGGGCGACGTCTCTGTTTCATGGGCAGATCACACATCTCTTTTCTTCCTTCTTCTGTGATGCAGCTGCACTAATGATTTTGCTTTAAGGAGGAATAAGGCAGCACTGTGGCTTTCCAGGGGATAAAGTCCCACAGCAAGATAACTGCCACAGACGCCGCGAAAGGGGCTCAGAATGAAGCGCCCGCCCACTCTTGCCGTTGGACCAAATGACTTCCCAGGAGCAGAGGGACCATTCTGACCTCGGAGAGCTTGGTAAACAAGCAGGATCCCTCCCTTCATTATTTCCTTCCAGGCAAGTGAAACTTTAAAAAAAAAGTCAGTTCTTCCTGTTAATATTCGTTGTTTTTCTTAATCAGAAGAACCAGAAAGATTATAAAAATGAGATTAGGCCCCCCAAGGACGTGGGTGCTCCCTGGTGTTCTCCACGACAAGCGATTCAGAACCGTCCCTGCGGAGCGTGCAGCCCTTGGTGCGGATCCAGGGCGCCGTCCCTCGCTCGCTAGTGACCACGCGTGGCTTACTCAGTACTGCCCCCGAGTACCTATTGCTACCAATCTGTAGGCTTGCACAGAGGGGCCCATCTTCCAGGGCTGCTATGAGAATGAAAGAAGATACGTGCACAGCAAGGAACACACTCTGTGGCAGGTGGCCAGGGTGTCTGCTAAAGTGACAGGCCTGATCTTGGGAACTACATCTAATGGAGAGACATTGTTTCTCTGAATTCTTAGCAAAGACTGAATAGATGTTTTAATCACAGAATCACAGGCTTCCTCTGAGCCGTCACCCTCGGACCTGCTGGGCTGTGTTACGCCTCATAAAAGATTTGTCTGAAGCAGGAGAGTTGGCTTTTTGCTCGGGAGTAGCTTCAAGTCAGCCCCGGGGAACAGCAACCTCGCTCTCGATTAAGACGCAGTGTTGGGCAGCCGCACGCCTCTGCTCTGCACACCCAGGAAACCCATCTTAAACGAAGTCCAAACACTCGATTGCTTGTCTCTTAACTGATCTCCCTGCACCCATCCTTGACCCCCTACAGCCAGTTCGCGGAGCACCGAGAAGCCTGGTGCGACGTGAGGTGCATCACAACATCTCACAATTTGCCAGCGGCTGCCTGTCTCACACAGAATGAAACCCAAGGTCCTCCTGCCAAAGCCCTTCATGACCTGGGCTGCACGCCCTCCTTTGCTCCCCCGCCCTCCCCCCACCACACTAACCTCAAACCCACCAAGCGAGCTTCGCTGGCGACCTCTGGACTTGCTGCTGCTTCTCCCTGGAACACTCTCCCCCGTGCGCCCATACGGCTTGCTCCTTGCCTTCATTAGGCTTCTGCTCAAGTGTCACTTCATCAGAGAAAGCATCCATGAACACTCTTCCATCACCCCCCCGCTAGTCTCTGTCCCCTTACTCTGCTTTATTTTCCTTTACAGAGCTTTCGAGACGTCAGGTGGGGAGGGAATGTAACGAGCCCTGTCCCCACCACTCCAGCTGGTCTCAAGGCCGTGATTGCCACTTACCATCTTCGCCTTCCACCGCTCCCTCTACGTCTTCCTCTCTCTCTGCCAGCACCTCGGCTGGTCTGGGCTTCGCTCTAGTCCAGGTGCCCGAGGCCCACGTCCCCAGGGGCGGACTGAGGGAGCTGCACTTCCCTTTACAGTTCTCCTCGGGCGTTGGGGTCTCGCCAGGAGGTGACCCCTGAAGCCCAGATTCATGGACATGCTCCCTTCTGCTCTGCTCCCTCCATCGTGCATGAGCAACTCCAGTTCCTCAGAGTAAGCAGAGTCAATTGCTCTTAATAAAAAATTGCACAACTGGGTCACCAAGAATGATGGTGAAAGGAACCAATCCTATTTCCACCCACCGATTTCTGGGCCCACCGCTCTCGCTATTAGCCAGTCGCACTGTTGCTTCTGTGTGTTCACCCCTTGCCGGAGGGCGCGTCCAGCCCTGGAGGGTGATGGCCAAACTAGCGCCCTGACTGAGACTTCCATAGGCCGCTGTGTTACTCTGCCAGGCTGGCCACCTCTGGGTGATGAAGTTGTCAGGTCAATCAGTCTCCTTGCCATATGCCCACTGTCACACTTCTTAGCATAAAATGGATCCCTTACCCCTAGGCAGTGTTGTGTGGGATCCCAGAGCAGTAGAGAAGGCAATCTAAATCCTCAGATTTGGTGCAGGCAACAGCGCTGAAGGCAAAAAAGGCAAGGCCATATCCCAAGGAGGAGCCAGTTCCTGCAGGTATCCTGTTGGATTATCAGAGGTGCTCAGGCCAGAGAGCGTAATAGATTCGTGGTCTGGCTAAGACAAGACCCCTGTCTGGTTATTCCTTGGACACAACTGGCTGCTGCAGCAAACGCTGGAATAAAAACTGGGCTGAGGATATGAGATGAAGCCTAAGAGGAGGCTGACATGTCCCCAAAGCCTGGGGAAGCAGCACGACTGTAAGAACGTGTTAAGTTATGTGTTTCAGATCATTAGATAATAGGATATCAAGAAATATGAGCTAACTGTACGGTGCTGCCAACAAAAGCGAAAGTTGCTAGCTGAGGAAGAGATCAATGTGGCCTCACGTTGGTGGAAGAAGAGTTCGAGCCTTGAGGCATGGCTCCCCAGCAGGGAGGCTGAGAGTTCTGGGTGGAGGGGCCCCGTGTGAAGGGGGGTGTTCTGAGAATTCCCTGGAGGGGAGCTGGAGCCAAGGACAGGGAAGAGCCCCCCAGACAGCTGAGAGTGTGGGGGTGCTCCAGGCTCAGACAGACTCCCTGCCCTGCTGTCTCCTACAAGACAGACTGCCACCTTTGCCGTGATGCAGTGCAGCATGTGGCTACATAGATGTGCTTTGGAGCAAGAGACCTGCTCCGAATCCTAGCTCTACTGCTTAGGCAAGTTGCTTGACCCCCTCAGTCTTCAGTCTCCTCGTCTGTCAAAAGGAAGTAATAACGATACCTAATTCGCAGAGTTACGATGAAGATTACAGTAGCTGATCTGCAAAACACTTAAAACGACGCCTGAGTCCTGACAAGCCCTGATGAATGACCGTCATCGTCGTCACTGTGAGGGAGAGCGCAGGCGGTGGCTTTGACAGCCAAAATAGTGAGCACAGGAGTATTAAAAAGCAGACGACCCGGATTTCTACGCAGAAAAGTTCAGTCATGTCTTCTTCAGAAAGTGTTCGAGATGTCAGACGCGTCTCAGAGATATGCACTCAGCAGAAATTCCTTTCAGCCTAGAGCAAGGAAAACTAATGAAGCACTAGTGGCCATGTTGACACTATCAGAAAACCCCTGTTGGTTGCTCATCTCCTTTTGGCGTCTACAGCACATATGGGTAGCCTGGGCCTTTCTCATTTCTCCAGTGAATGGCTGGATTAGCCAGGCAAACGCAGTCTGCCTCCACGCCAGATCAGAGGCAGAGTATCTCCATGCAGAGAGGGCTGCAGCTGTCGCTGACGGCCCCCGAGCATCCTGGGAGGAGAAGAGTTTGACGCAGCCAAGTTCCGGTGCGGGAAGCGCCTCTTCCTACCGGGGCTGCCTGCCCGGCTTCCTTCCCGCTGCTCCTGCTTTGTGCAGACGAAGCAGTCAGCACACCGGGGATTCCCGGCCCAGGCAAAGGTGAGAGACTAGCAAAGCATTTGGACTTTGGTTTGACAAGTTATCCAAAATATCACGGCAAGCTTCCTTTTTGGTATTCTGCCTTCAAGGTGCACTCTCTCCAATGCTAAAGTTCTTTGTGAATCTGCCTTGGCAATTACCATAAAGACATCCATGACCTTTGGCAATCATTAGCTCCTTAATCATCATCTGCCTTCCCTTTATTCTTCAATAGATCCTGACCCACTTCATTTTTGTGTTATAAAAACCTTCCATTATTTTCTAAGTTCACCAAGGCCCTTCTTTAAATTTTTCTTGTATTAGGAAAGTAATACTTGCTTATTAGAAAAAAATCAAATTAGAATGGTACAAAGTGAAAAATAAAAGTTCCCCTCCCCACTCTACCAAGATCCACCCTCGTCCCACTCCCTGGAAGTTCCCGTCTGCAGCGGCACACTGTGTGTGCTTCTAGACCTTCCCGTTTTTGCAAAGAGGATTGTACCCCCACCACACGTACAAATCTGTGCTCTTGTGCAACTTATTTTTTTAAACTGAACAATATTGAGAAGATCTTCTCATGTGTCCACAGAGATTTACTTCATTCTTTTTAATGAGTGCAGCACGTTTGATTGCGTGCTTTTGCCATAAATTATCTGACCGATATTGACGGATACCCTATTAATGGACACATGTTTCCAGTTTCTCCCTCTTACAAACCATGATGGTATGAACACCGTTATACACATATCGCTGTGTGCTTGTGAAAGTGCCTCTCTAGGGCGAACTCCCAAAAGGTGATTGTGCTGACCCTGATGGCGTGTGCACTTAACATTGGGACAGATGCTGCTAAATATCTCTTTTAAAAGTTGAAACCAGTTACACTCCCGTCGGTATATGGGCGTGCCTACCATCCCACTCCCTCCGAAGGGCCCTGGTCTCTTGAGGAAGTAGGCTGAGCTTGGAAATCAGGCAGACTTCTTTCTGAATTTGGTTCTACCATTCATGGGCTGTGTGACCTTTTTAAAGTCACTGCCCTTTGGGGCGTCAGTTCTATCACCTATAAAAAGGAAGAAAGCAAGGTCTTCTGGGTAGGTTTGCTGTGATGATTAAGTGAAACAGCGCAGGTGAAGAACCTGGCACCACGCCTGCCGGGCAGCCGCCGCTCCGCAGGGGCCGCTCCCTGAACTGCGGTTGCGTAACATGCCCTTCCTGCTACACCTGCTCCCCGCGGCTCTGTCCCCTCTTCCGGGAGCACCCCTTTCTGCTTCTCACGGCGAAACCTCCCACAGGGAGTGCAGAAGAGACACGTGTGCTGGGGTGTGAGAATCACCTTGTTGTTGTTGCATCCGTGACTTTCCGAGAGTGTTGTCAGAGAGGTGACGACATTTCTCTGGGGCTGCTTTTCCAGGAAACTGGGTATCTAGTTACTTGGTTCCAGAACTGGTAAGTTAACTACCAGATTGCTTTTGAGTCATTTTTGTGCAAATTCACCAACTCTAAAACGTTACAGAGAATTGAATAATGAAGTGACCCTTTGGGTGAGAAGATGCCTGAAGTTCCTTCTGCAGAAGGTTTCTTTTTTTTTTAAATTTAATTTTATTGAGTTATAGTCAGTTTACAATATTGTGTCAATTTCCAGTGTAGAGCACAATTTTTCAGTTATACATGAACATACATATATTCATTGTCGCATTCTTTTTCACCATGAGCTACCACAAGATCTTGTATATATTTTCCTGTGCTGTACAGTATAATCTTGTTTATCTGTTCTACTTATGCCTGTCAGTATCTACAAATATCGAACTCCCAGTCTGTCCCTTCCCACCTCCCCACCCTGGCAACCACAAGTTTGTATTCTATGTCTATGAGTCTGTTTCTGTTTTGTATTTATGTTCATTTGTCTTTTTCTTTTCTTTTCTTTTCTTTTTAGGTTCCACGTATGAGTGATCTCATATGGTATTTTTCTTTCTCTTTCTGGCTTACTTCACTTAGAATGACATTCTCCAGGGACATCCATGTTGCTGCAGATGCCATCATGTTGTCATTTTTATGGCTGAATAGTATTCCATTGTATAAATATACCACAGCTTCTTTATCAAGTCATGCAGAAGAAGGTTTCTGAAGAATTCCTCATTCTGTACAACCCTCACCTCCCCCACTGCTTGGCCCCAATACCGATGATCTCATACAAAAAATACTGAGAAATAACTGGCAGCTTCTATTCAACCTCAATCTATTTAAGCTCAAGCAGTAGCAATTCAATTTTGGGGTGATGCTCATGGCAGCATTATCGTATGCACATTCCCTATATCACTGCACAGTTTCTTCTGATTTCTAAGAGCTCCTGGCCTCAACCATTGAAGACTGGGGGATTCTAACTTAGCTGGTTCACTAGCCTGCAGCTCAGCCCCACACTGATGATTTGATTTTATTATTAAGATCTGGAAGAACTCAAGAAAAGACCAGCCCAACAATGTCCTTTAACTTGAAAGGGTTGTGCCCAGAGAAGAGGCAAGGAAAGCAGACCCATTCAAAGACACTCGCCTCTTCATGAGGGTGTTCACTCTCCACGGATCTTCCCCAGTTTCTGGAGAGAAATTCAGCTCGGAAAACTCTGAGGGCTTCATGCTCTTCATGTAGGAGATGAGATGTGATGCTCCCTGCAGCAAGGCCACCTTACACCTGCACTGTTCAAATGGTCTGTGACTGCAAGGAAGTTTTAGTTTTAGCATGAAAAGCCAATATCAGATCATTTGAATTTATTTTCCACTTCAGTTTGCCCACCTGCTCCAGGAAGTCTGATTGAAATACATTTTATCCAGAAGCCGTCCACAGGCGCCAAGTAACCTAGCAACTCCAACTTCCCTTTAGTCAGTTGCTTCCCACATAAAGAATGTTCACAACTTGGGGAGGATGTGTTTGTAGCCTTCAAAGTTTACGAAGCAAGAATTAAATATTGAAGCTGCCATTCTCACTCTGCGTGAATGTAGAATCTATTTAAATTACATTGAGTCTTGGGGGCTGTATTTCTAAAGAGAAAATTTTAATTAACCTGCATGACCATAAACATGAATGAAATAGTTCTGTTTAATTTGCAGTACCCAATCCAAGTGCAGCATTGCTCAGCTCTAATTTAGGATCTTTAACAAAATCTAAATTGGTGCTCTGCCTTCAGTGCCTACTTTGGAGTATCCAGATGATTTTGTTTTTCTGGACCTTGGCAAATATCTCCCTCAGCTCCATCATGGGGATATGGGCTCAGACCTCTGGATCAAGATGGTGGGTTGAGCATGTGCAGAAGCATCACTCTTCTCCAAACACATAGGAATGAAAATATAATAGTTATATATATGTGTGTGTGTGTATATACTCCAACTCATTCTACACTTCCCCTTTTCTCTGGAAGAATTTCCTAGCTTAGTACTCACCACAGCAGGTCACCAGTGGTTCTCAACTGGGACAGTTTTGGCCCCAGGAGACATTTGGAAACATCTAGAGGCATTTTTGGTTGTTACAACAGGGGGCAGGTGCTACTGACTTCCAGAAGGTAGGGGCCAGGGATGCTGCTAAACCACCTTCAAAGCATAGGACAAAGGATTATCTGTCCCCCAAATATCAATAGTGCCAAGGGTGAAAACTCTGAGGTACACAGTGCAGCTTTAATGATAAATGCAATTCTTTTCATAAGCCTTTCCTAAGTAACTTAATAGGGTATCACTTACATAACCAACTGCAACCATTTGCCCACTGTGAGTCAGCCTCCCCCACGCCTGCAGAATAAAGTTCGGGCTCTGGCGTGATGTTCAGGACTCTTCCATATGTGTTCTGCCCTCACCAGCTCATCTGGCTTCACCTACTGCTGTGTGCGTTACCCTGCACTACGTCCAGCTTCCCACAGCACCCTAACCTGCCGCACACTTTCTGATTCTTGTGTGGACTCTTCTCTGTCTAGGATGCCCTCTCTTCTTATTCGCCAGCAAATTTTGACTTATTCTTAAAGACCCAGCTCAAATAAATCCTGCTCTGATGGCCTCTCCTCTTGTAGTGCACACTGGTCTCTCAAACAGGCTGTTCCCGTTTTTTTTTTTTTATAGTATGTATGTATCTATGTATTTATTTACTTATTAAAAAGTTTTTTGGAGGGGGAGGTAATTAGTCTTATTTATTTAATGGAGGCCCTGGGAATTGAACCCAGGACCTTGTGCACGCTAGGCATATGGTCTACCACTGAGCTACACCCTCCCCCTTAGTATTTATTTATTCACTTCTTTTACTGCATTGTGAGTTTTAAGTTATTTTATTTTAATTTGAATTGACAGCAATTAGCTCTGGGTCTGGCTCATGGTAGATGCTCAAAAGCTCGCTCTCAGGTGTATCGGTGTAGATGCTTGTCTGTGCACACACACAAACACACGCCCTAGCACATACACACATCTGACGAAGGCTGGCGAAGAGGGATTTCATCACTGTTTCTACGCAAGAGACTTCTCCCAGACATCTACGTGGTGGTTATATGGTGGGAATTTAAACAAAAATTCAAAGGACCAAAATGAAGAAACATCTATGTAGACATAGGTGTTCAAATGCCAGATAAGATTGCCGATGCAGCACAGCCCCTCTCCAGCCGAAGGAGGCCTAGTACCGCACTCCGGAGTTGCACGTGGGATACACTTCATCAAAAGTACAGCAGACGTTGCCCGTTTTCTCCCAGAACGTGATTAAGACCGACAGATCATCCTTGAATCTGCTTTCCAACTGAGTTTAGAATGCTAAGCGCAGGTTCTGTGTGCACGCTCGTAAAAATAATGCTTGGATGAATCTGTTAAAGTCCAAATTCTATGTCCACTGGTCATTTGGCTTAAGTTTTCTTAAACACGTCCAGTGTTTGTCAGAGCACTGGGTGAACAGCCACATGTGAACATTGACTCACAAACTAGGGAATTTGGGGGCAAGAGGGCCTTGGTCTGATTTTTCCCATCCATAAAATGAAGATAATAATTCATACTCTTTGGCACCTCAGGAAGTCATAGGAATGAATGGGTCATATGCAGAACCTACTTCTGCTTGAGTCCAGAGTTAATCTGGGACATGCGTGTGCGTAGCTCTCCCATAATGGAGATCTTGCAGAGTCAGTAGTATGTTACCATAGTGAGTCTTATTAATTTTAAGTCATTACCTGTGGTTTATTTCAGGCTGCATCTGATTCCGCTCTGCTCCTTTTTCATTGTTTTGGAAGAATAAGAATAGCTTTACATTCAGATGTTCATTGAAGATTTGGTAAGAGAAGAGAAAGGAGAGTATTATCTAATGTTGAGTATTTTTAAAGAGACTGCTAAGAAGCTGAGCAAGTATAATTCCAGCTTTCAAAAGGGAAAGAAGGTGAGTTCCCTAGACTGTCATGTTGGAGCTAAAGATTTACTCTGAGAACTTGGAGCCTTAGTTTGGTGAACACACTGAAGGCCTGTCACAGGCCATAGAGGGTTTCTAGGTTGGAGGTCATTCAGATCTCTGTAGCGTCAAAACAAATTGCGTGAGGCCTGGAACACAGATGCTGGACTGGTTCTGCTGAGGGGTGTCCGTGCCGCTGAGGGGGATCAACAGGAAAGGAGGCTTCTGACGCTCGACAGATATGATCAGTGTAGACGGTGCCAAAGTGTAGATACGTGAAGAAGGAAGCCCCAGCTATAGCATCAGAGGGGAGAGCAGGTCTGTTAGGGGGAAGTGAAGCTGGGTGGCAGAGCGCATGCTCAGCACGCACGAGGTCCTGGGATCAATCCCTGGTGCCTCTGTTAACAGTTAAATAAATAAGACCAATGATCTGCTCCCCCCCCCGAAAAAGAGTAGGTCTGGTTGGAAAGCTCTGAAGCAGCAGCTTATACCTGTATTTGTGAAAATGCACCCTGGGACCGAGTTCATAGCCTGCCCCAGTCACTGTGGGCCTGAAACCCAGTGGACTTAAGGACAGGGGGAGAGTCGCAGCTTGTGGGTAAACAGAGGAGCTTCTCTGCGTGACAGTGTGTAGAGGGGAGGAGGACAAAGCGCAGCGGTAGAGTGGATGCTTAACAGGCACGGTCCTGGGTTCAGTCCCCAACCTCCACTTAAAAAATAAATTAATTAATTTTTATGCATTCTGAAGTTTGACAAGCATTGCCATAGAGGACATTCTATGTCATGAGAATAAAGGAGATTTTGAATTTCGTTTAGATAAATTAATTAAATAAACCTAATTACCTCCCCCCTAGCAAAAAAAAATAATTAAAAATAATAAAATGAGTAAATTCAAATTCAAATTAAAATAAGATAATTTTTTTTAACAAAAGAAGAAAGTGTGTAGAGCAGACCCCCGCTCTCAGGGGCTTAAGGAAGAGGCAATTACGGGGGTTTCCAATTTGCACTCAGCGTCAGAAGCGATTTCATAATGGCCCCACGGCTGTGGAAGGAGGTGCGCGCCTTGGTGAGCAGTGAGCAGCCTGCCCTGGAGATGCTCACGCAGAGGCCGCACCGGGAGGCTGAGGGGGGCTTTCAAGCGCCCACGGCGCGTCCCCCACCGGCTGTCCACTGAGGTCCGCCGCGGGCTGGGGAATCCTCTGCACTTGTGGCTTCTTTGGTACTTGAAGCCTTGCTTGAGGACTCCCGTTTGCACAGCATCTCTGTCATCCTCGTTCTCAGCTGTTTTGCGCTACCACATCTCGTGCTACTGACCACTGGCCGTGCCCCCTACATTTGGGGGCCCTGTGAAGCCACAGAATAAAATTTTATATTATGCATATGTAAATAAGTAAGAGCTAACACCGAGAGTGTCACTGGGGAGCAGGAGGAGGAGGTGGATCTCTGGCAGCTCTTTGGCAAGCTCCTCACGTGGTGTAGTGGTTAAGAGCACGAGCTTTGTGTCAGACCCGCCTCACTCTTCAGAGCCTCAGGTTCCTCCTTGGTGAAATAGGGACGATTATGCATCGTAGATTGTTGTGCTTGTAAGTTTCTTAGCTTAGTGCCTGCGTATAGCGAAGCCCTGCTCTGCTGTTACTCTGCCCAGGTTCTTAATTAACACGGAGCCTGGTACACAGTAAGTGCTCAACAAATAGTAACTGTCAGCACCCAGCCTGAAGGACCTAGAGATGGTCATGTTAAGTGAAGTAAGTCAGACAAAGACAAGTGTATGATGTCACTCTATGTGGAATCTAAAAAGATGACACAAATGAACTTATTACAAACCAGAAGCAGACTCAGAGGCATCAGGAACAAACAATGGTTACAAGGAGGAAGCGGGGGGGAGGGGGGTAAATTAGGAGTTTGGGATTAACATTTACACACTACTATATGTAACACAGATAAAGAACAAGGACCTACTGTGCAGCACATGGAACCACATTCAGTATCTTGTAACAACCTCTAAGGGAAAAGAATATGAAAAAGAATATTACGTATACTGACTCACTTTGCCGTCCCCCTGAAACCAACTCAACACTGTAAGTCAACTACACTTCAAAACAAAAATCCTTGGGGTAAAGAAAGAGTAACTCTTAGCACAGTAGTTACAGCAAGGACAACAAGCAGGTTGGGACCACCAGTCCTCGTGGCGGCCGAGCCAGGCTGAGAACGCGCGTCCTGACCCCTGGTCCAGTGCTCTTTCCAAAACCTGGAAATGTGAGCTTCACTTTGCTTCAGGGTGGCCCAAAACGTACAATGTCCCTCCCTTTTAACTTACTTACTGTGTTTTTAATGGAGGGACTGGGGATTGAACCCAGGACCTCATGCCTGCTAAGCACACACTACCACTGAGCTATGCCCACCCCCAGATGCAACGTCCCTGGGTGGGACCGAACCACTAGCCTTCCAGTTAACAGCGGAATGCGCGAACGGTCGCGCCACAGAGACCACGCTCCTCCCTTTGAAGAGTGAGATCTGACTAATACCCTGACGATACTTGAAAGATTTGACACCCTTGGCTTCTGCACTCTTGTCAGAAGGATCTCGTGAGGATGACGTGAAATAACAGGGAAGTTCGGAAATTGCAGTTTACCTAGAACAGTGCCAGATTACGCTAATTTGGGGAGTTGATTATTAAGAGCCCCCCTCTCACCCTCCAAATGGTCATAGTTTAGATGAAAAACCGTACGGTCACTCTGAGTACAACACTCCCCACTCTGTAGTCATTTAAGCTTAGACCAAACAGCACAAACTCCAGACAAACTGTATTCAGTAAGTGTTTTTTAAAAAGTGACTGTCACATTTAAGAGATCGTGTGTCACTCACCTGGACGTAGATGAATGACCCATTCAAGTTGTCCAGATGGAACCATTTGTGATGAAATTTCCTATTTCCCTGAGTATCCAAAATGTGAAATGGACTCCATTCTTTCCTGCAGGAACCTGTAATATTTATTGTCTGTCCCCCTGAGAGCCTGGTGGGGCCTGGAGGTGCCCAGGCGACTGTCCCTTTGCATTCAGAAGAGTTAGCAGAGAGATCCCCGCCAGGCCTTTTCCCTGGGTTTGGGCAGGAAGGTGTATGAACAGGCAGATCCACAGCTGGCCTGCAGTTGGAGTGGGTCAGGGAGGCCGACTTTGGCCTCAGCTGCTCCACACTCCCCAGATCAAATGTCAGCTGCCAGGACCAACTGGTGCCTCCTGGAGGTCTTTAAAAAGTGATTTTCCAGCTGTGAAAGGCTGCCACGTTGTTCTGCTGCTTGGCCACCTTCTCTCTGGCCGGCCCATTGGCAGCAGCCACGCAGGGCAGCCAGAATGAGTCAAATCAAAGGGTCCACAATACAGCAGCCGCCAGGGCACCATGCTCCTCTCTCAGCTGTCTGATGTCAGCTCATCAAAGGCGCTGCATATGGCCCCGTGCTCGCTCATCATTCACCTCGCAGCCTCTAGAATCTTCACAAGTCAGAGGAGGCGCCAGGAGAAAATTTGCGGCCCCTGAGGGTGCCCGAGGGGTGGCTAATAGCCAGGGAGGGCGACAAGAAGGGGGAAGTTTAGTGTGCCCTGCCTCCCAATTGTTTGGCTAGCAGCCGGAGGTTGACCTTGAGCTCGCGTCTGCCACATGGCGGAGGCACCAGCCGGGCAGCACGTTGGGAGGGATCAGAAATAATGGAACTTGAAAATGCAAATGATTTTAATGAATTCCTCTCCCCTCCCACCCCTACCCTGTAGTTCCTAGTTCCATGTGCAAGAGGAAACGTTTCTCAGCCTATAGGGGAAAGTCACTACTTGCTCTAAGTCTGAAAATACAGTGGAGGCCCGTTCTGGCGGAGCCTCTGCCCACTGTCTGAGCCTTACAAGCTTGATTGGCCTGGATGGAGGGGAGCACGATGTGTCATGTGCTGTGACCTGATCCCAGCTCGGGGCAGTGGCCAAACGAGATGAGAGACAAAGAACCTTTTTTTCTGAGAATAATTATCTGGTACTTAAAAGGTGGAGGCCGGCCGTGGGCTTATCTGACCCGCCAGTGGGCCTGCGTAGAAGGGACTGGTCAGCTGTGTGTGCTCCTGGGGCCGGGTCACAGTCTGGCTCCCCGTGCAGCGAGAACAGGGTACCGAGCAGGGTGGAGGGGAGGGCAGATCACAGGGGGCCTGCTACTGTGCCTCGCGTCCCCGCATCAGCACAGGTGTCTCCTTCTTTCCAAAACGCAGCTTAGGAGGCAATCGAGGGGCTTTTCTTGCACCTCTTCAATGCTGTTCTTAGATTCAGCTGCCATCGCTATCCGGTGGCTGACCTTGTGGGATTTATTCTTGGCCTTAAAAGTCTGAGCCCCATCGTCTTTGGGTGGCATAGTCGATGTTTAAGAGCAGAAGCTTGCTCCCCCTCATTTCCCGTCTCTGCATTCTGATCCTGGTGCGTGGCTACGTTCCTTGTACCCCTAAGGGATTTGCCTGTAGTAGGAAAGCTCTCTGTGTGCAATAAAATGCATAAGACCGAGTAAGTCTGTGAAAGTAAATGTGACTGTCATAATTTTGATCTCAGTATCTCCCAAAGTTATCAGAAGTGTTTTGTAAACAGTAAAGTGATATAAAAATATGAGTGGTTGTTGCTATGGTTATTTAATTTTATAAAATGCACTTTTTTTAATGCAAAAAGGATCTTTCTTGTAGAATTGGTTACATGAGAAAAACCAGATGAGCACAAAAAAGCTAGCTTTGCCACATGGCAGTTGTTCAAAATCTGCTTCCAAGGGTCACACTTGTGCAGTGTTGTTTGCCCTGAAAGCCACGGCAAAGGCAAATTAGAGGCATGGACCACCTTCAAAATGGACTTTGGAAACAAAACCAGTTTGGAGCAAATTTTAAGGGAATGTGAGACTAGATTGTAAATTGTAAGATACATGACCTGAATTAATTAATGGGAAACTGTTGTTAGATGCAGGGTATTTCACCATGCGTCACCTGCCTTGGCCTCACAACCAGGCCCTGCCTAGGATGGCTTGTTTATAGGCTGGTACAGCTCGCATAAAGGAAGAACGAAATTAAACTGGGGGCTCTCTGAATATAGCATAGTGCCGAAAATCTCATTTACCTTTACTTCTCAAATCTACGCATCTTTTTCAAATGCTTAAATTATTTTTTCTGGACAGTAAGCTTCGGCGATGAGCCTGGATTTACACAGCTGTATTCGGAGTGGGCTTTGAAAGCACCGTGTGGTCGTTTTTTTCAAAACGGGAAAACTTGGTCATGGAGCCGTGGCGCATCGTCCTGAAGGAGAAGGAGTAAGTCAGCGCTTCTGTAAAGGCGGCTACCCACAGGCAGGAACGGCTGCTCAGGGTATTTTGCGAATTTCCACTTGCATTTGTTGATTCCGTATTAAACTGAATAACCAGGCACACGGAAGGTAAAGCCCGCTTTTAATTAACCCTCTTGGTGTGGGCCATGTGATTAAACATGACGGAGCTGCTCCTGGGGTTTCTGCTACTGAAAATACTAACAATAATCATTTGTTTTGTTTTTATATTTAAACACATTATTGCATAGCTTGGTGCAGAGATAATTACCAATTTTATCTCCTGTGTTTTTCTAATGTTCATTAATAACAATAAAGGGTTGTAGGTTAAAAACTCACTTAATTGCCTTTATGTTAATGACATTATGAATAGCCTTAGCTGCAGGATTCTAATTCTGTCCAGTATCCTCCTTCTCAGTGGAGCCCCAGGAGAGCTGCTCATTTTACCAGCATTACTGATTCAGAGTTTTTCCTTGCAGGTGGGTTTTTGTACATAATCAGAATTAATGCACAACACATTTTGCAAGGAATGGAGTAGAAGCACTCGGAATAAGTAATTAACTAGAGTGCCCAAGGAAATATGCCCGAGCATTTTTTTAGCATATTCATAAAACATTAAGAACAGTCATAAACACAGTAGAAACAATTTCCTGGTAATGTGCTTTTAGACTATTTTCTGGCTCCTTTTTAATTTTTTTATCTCTTCCATAGAGGAAAAAAAATTTTTTAACTGAAAATCTCAGGGATGCTGATAAAACGCCCAAGGTGTGGTGCTTCTGTGCTGCTGCAGCCAAGCTGGCAGAGTCCGAGTACCACTTCGCTCCTCTTCCCCGGCTCCCATCGCCATCCCACAGCTTACCAGGCAGGAGGAGGAGTGCACGCAGTCTGCAACATCACAGGCGATGCGGTTACCCGCCTCTTCCCAGTCCCTAGCGTTAGCCTCTAGGCACGGGAGACAATGCCCAGGGAGGAGGAGGGGGCAGGAAGCAAAGGACTGCTGTGGTGGCCCCATGCGCAGTGTGCCACCCAGACCACCCCCCCCCACTTCGCCTGACACTTTAATCCCCCAGCTCTTGATGGCTGGTGGCTCTCAGCTCAGTTACCCTCCTCAGGTCATTAAGGTCAGGCATCCTGCATCCCATGACAGGTCAGCAGGAGAGTTTAAAAGTCTGGTCCCCCCTTGCCTCTAGGTGGGATAATTCAGGTCATCCCAGTATCAGGGGGTCCTGGGGGATTGGCTGAGGCCTTTGTCCTGCATCCGTCATCCCTCCTCAGAGATGCTGCTCCAGAGAGCTCTCCCTGACAGTCCTCCTGTGCGCAGTTCCCAGAGTGAGTCCCGGGGACCTGCAACGATGAGCCGGTGGTCAGCTGGCCCGTCTCCGTGCTGTCCAGTGGGCACCGAAGCAGCAGTTTCTCCCCAGCCGTTTTGACCTTGGTGTCCCCTTAGGAGGCTTTGGGCACAGAGCTGGACCCCCTGAGTGGGGCCAAGGGCAGCGTGCAGATACATTGCCCTCAAATCGAGCAAGCACCACTTGAGCTAAGGTACAAGAAAATGTTTTTAAAATCTCAGACCTTGGAGTTAGATGAGTGCATTCACATACTGGCTGTGGTTTTTGGAAAAGTTACTTAACATCATGGAACCTCAGTTCCCTTACCTGGAACGTGGAGCTAATGGCACAGGCAGTGTTTACAAAGTGTTTAGCCCAGTGCCCAATACGTAGTAACGCTCAGTAGAGGCAGTGGCTCACTTTGTCTTCCTCTCCATCTTCATACCATTCCACATGGAGAGCATGATTTTGGATGCTGCACATAATCTTCACTAGTAGCCAGACCAGAGTCTTCAGGGCTGGGGTTCAGAAGAGCCCTGGTTCTCCCGGAGTTCAGCAGGCAGTCTAGACGGGAGACCACTGAGGAAGGTGGCGTGGGCCCAGCACAAAGCTCCCCTCAAAGAAAGAACCAGAATATGCATGAAACCCCAGGTGGTTTAGAGCAAGGCCGCATCGGGCTCTTGCAAACACAGGTAAGAAGTAGGCAGTGATACTAGTTTGCTAGGTACCCGGAGCCTTGAGTGCATTCGTGTATTTTAATCCTCATAGCTGACTTAACTAGGTACTGTTATGTCCATTTTTCAATTGACGAAACTTAGGTTCAGAGAGGTTAAGTAACTTGCCTGAGGTTACACAGCTAACAAGTTGCAAACTAAAACCCTTGCCTTTAACCATACTTTTCAACAGAGAACCCAAAGCTTGAAAATTTGCTTTAAATTACCCCCAGTATCAGTATTTCCCAGTCAATTAGATGTACTATTCCTTTTTAGTATGAATATCAAGAAATTCAAGTCCCATCCAAGGACCATTTTATGGTGGCACCTGCTGCTAATGGACACATTGCACTGAAGTCAAAGTGTCCTGGTGCTTTACTGAATAGAGGCCTTGCTTTGCCTGAGGCACTGTACCTTATAACCTGGACGCACAACTCCCTTGATCTTAAAATTAAAGATATTTGCTTCAAAAGCCCAGTTTACGAGACATGGAAGTAACTATTGTCCAAAACAATGTCACATCAGAGTCTGGTCAATTTTACTGTATGTTCAAAACTGTGCTGAGTACAAGCGCGCCATTTCCTCAAACTATTGCAGGTCTGTAAAGCTCGTGAAAATCTGTCACACGCTGTTATACGTATTTGCCTTAACTTGGTGGAGAGGATACGAGAGTCCCATCTGCCAAAGGACAAGCCTGCACTTCTTGAAGGACCCCGTCCAATTGCCGAAAGTTCGCTTGGCTTTGGAGGGGAACCTAGATCTCCATTCTTTAGACCCTTGGCTACTCAAAGTGCGGTCCTCGGGCTAGCACTGCCTGGCAGTATGTTACAAGTGCAGACTCTCAGGCTGCATGCACCCCTACTGAATCAGAATATTTTAACAAAATCCACTTAGATTCTCATGCATGTAAGTGTCTAGATGCTCTGTCTCCTCTCACTGCTGCGCTGTCTCCAAACTTCTCTTCTCTGGAGTCTAGACAGTAAGCCCCACGAGGGCCAGGCCTGCATCTGGCTTGCCTGCCGTGATATCCGCAGCACTTGCCCGGTGCCCAGGCCGGAGCAGGCATCCCACTGGATACATCGACAGTGATACCACTGGGTAGTTCGGCTGGCCAGCAAGTTAGTATCTGAATCCATTCTAGAGGAAACAGCGTAATTGTTCACGTTCCTGAAAGTCCACCATCAGCACAAAGGTACTTGCCTTCTTCATTTGAAAAGGGTGAAGTGATGCTTGAAAAACAGACTGAAGCCTGTGGCTTGCAATCCTGTTTCTCAGCCTACAAAACCAGTGCCTGTAGGGAATGGGAACCTTGTACTGCGTAATTATGTAAATAAAAACAATGTAAATGAAGAGAAGGGCTATTTATATCAAGTGCTACTAATTAAATGAGAAATAATGGGCCCTGCTGAGAAAGGATACGGCTGGAGAAAGCAAGAAAAACTTCCTGCCAGTACAGACTAGCGGACAACGGGACAGTTTTCCTAGTGGGGTAATTATGGCTCCTGGAGAAGACTGTCTGAGGCAAGATGAGGTAAGTACCAGGAAAGTATAATGCGCTTCCAGCCCTATTATCGATGATGCTTTCAGGCACCAGCTCCGGGTCACAGATTTTGAACATACTAAATGCTTAATTCAGTGCTGCCCTTTCACCCGAAAGATCTCAGGGTAAGAGAAGAATGTGTGCGCCAGTCCAGTGTCCCTGATTTAGCCCTTCGCTGAGCTGCTCTAGGAATAAAAGATGGAGGAGGAAGTTACAGCCCCCACTTCGCTCTCCCTCCCAGAAAGTGACTTCCGTTTGAAGCAGCTGCTGGAACAACAGTGGCCATCAAAAGGCTTGTGCAGATGACCCCCCGCCCCTGCCTTGTTTTCCCTCAAGATCACTCTAAACAGATACTTCAGAAGCAGGAGGTTGGCGGTGTGGAGGCGGAAGCCGCCTATTCAGAAAATCAGCGCAGACTGAGGTGTCGTAAGGCGATGTTGATTTACAGGCGGCTGCGTTGAAAATGCCTTGCGTTCTCATTAGTCGGACCTGGTTCATGGCTGTGATACAAAAAAGACAAATAATTTAAAACATGCTTGCCAAGTATGTTTGACTTTCAATCTGTCCGTGGAAGATTTGGGGCCTAAGTAAAGAAAGGTTCCCAGAGAAGTCAAAAGACTACAAGTTACAGATGCTACAGAGCAAGGCCCTTAAGGGCCCAGGCTCTGGGACAGAAAGACCTAGTTTGGATCCAGGGGCACCCCAGTGTTTCTGGCGCCTCGTCCGAGCACTTTATTCCTCTGGTCCCGTGTTTTCCATTTGTAAGATGTAGGGAACAACAGAAGTGACTTCATGCTGGCTGGGAGAAGTGAATGATGGCTCCATTCCATAAGTGGAAAATGCATTTCCTGGCTGAGCTGGGCTCTCGGCAACTGTTAGCTGTTTTGGTATATGAAGGAATAGCTTCTGTTTGAAAACATTTCCAATTTTATACATACCGATTATGTAACTTTTAAGGGATCAAAACAAGGAGAATTGAGAAAAGGCATCTGGGGCCCACTTCTTGCCTTCCGTGAGGTTACAGACTGAGAAGATGATGTGTAAACAGGAAGCTGTTAAGGTAACTGAAGAGAATGTGATGGAAGCCGAGGGAAAGATGGTGGCCAAAGGAGGAGAGGCGAGGGGTGGGGCAAGCCTGGAGCCATGGAAGGCAGGAGCGGCAGAGAAAGGCTTCACAGAGAAATAACCTGGACCGTGGTGGGGCCCCGGGGGGGCCTGTGGACCCTGAGAAGGGCGGTGAGCGGCACAGCAGTGCCGCCATCCTGGCCTGCTCTTGAGCAACCCCGCTTCTCTGACAGGCACATCTTACTTGGGAGAGGCCCTGGTGAGTGTGCGGTGGCTTGTCTCTGTGGCGTCCGTTGTTAGTGGCCCTTGGACAGGATACTCATTCACTCATGTTTATTGAACATACAGGACATGCGAGGCACTGGGGATATAGACATGAGCCAGAGAATCCACACCCCGATCTCTGTAATCAAAGTCCAGTGGCAGAGGTGTAAATCAAGCACACACATCTCTAAGGTCGCGTCGGTAGAGGTTAAGCAGGGCAAGGAGCAGGGGAGGATGGCAAGTGGCGTTTTATGTAGACTGGCTGGGAAGGTCTCTTTGGGGGTGCGACCTAAGAGTGTGGGCCTGAAGACTGGAGAAGGAGAGTTCCAGGCAGAGGGGACAGCAGTGTGAAGTCTCCACGGTGGGCCTGCATGTCCCGCTCGGAAAGAAGGCCTGTGCCTCCAGGGAGGACCGTGGTCCCTCAAGAGCCGGCTACAGATTTCCTCCACGGGAGCCCTCTGTCTGCCCAGAGAACACGCAAGTGGGTGAAATGAAGTTCAGGGTCATTGCTCACACGTCCCGAAGTGAACCAGTCAAGCTGAAGGGCACTAGTGCTGCACCTGGCTCTCGCAGGCTGGTGGGGTCGCTTCCCTCACGCACACCAGGCACGTTTAAGATGTGTCTCATTGCTTAGGCTGCGGTTCAGGCTGTGGCCTTGGTTCGAATTCTCTTCCATCTTTCTACTCACTAAGAACCCCAGCAATGATTATTATTTTGTAAAATGACTTTGTTTAGTAAAAATCCATGAAACAGGTAAATTTCTGGAGAAGAGTAAATAAGTGCGTTGAGCGCTGGAACCTTCATCGTGGGACTTCCCCCTGAATGCGACCGTGTTATTGTCCAACACCAGTAATTCAAGTGACAATGTGTTGTTGCAGGTCTGTTAACCTGAAGTCTTGAACTAAACCTGTCAAAAGATTTTGTTGTTGTTGCAAACTGGCTAAAACATTTAGTGGTGGGGGGAAAAGAAATGTCACGGAAACAATATGTTAAGAAATCTTTGTTTCAACATGAAAAAAGAGTTGTTTTCATTTAGTAATTTCTGCCAACAGTCTGGAACGCAATTCCGTTTTGATTTGCTCATTTTCTGAAAGCGTGCTGGTAACACATAGACCCCTGCCGAGCCAGCAGCGCTGCCTCACTCTCCTTGCCAGGGGAGCAGGAGAGAACCGTCGCTGGTGCACATGTGCAGGTGGGGTGTTCCTCTCCTCCTCGATTCCCTGCCCTTTCCATGGAAAAGACTCTTGGGACATTACTGAGGAAAAAGTACTTTTCCCTTGCAGATGGATTCGTTGGCTTGGGCAATACTTTAGTTACGCCAATAAAATGAAAGGGAGACCGAAAATCAGGCGACGGCCAGGGGGGTTAGTGTGGGACTATTACCAAGGCAGAAACGAGGCCAAAGAGATGATGGATGTCTGCCTCTCGCCCACTCCATCAGCTGAAGCCTGACCTGGATTCTCTGTTCCATCTGAGCTCCAAGCAAACCACCGTTTTGCACAGCAGCACTTAATGGTGGACATTAACTCAGCCACAGCTCCCCCAAAGAGCTGACCTGCAGCCTACACTCGGTGCTTCTCCAAACTGTAATCACTTGCTCACTCGGTAATTTTGTCAAATAGCATGCACCTTTTCCAGCCACTTATTGGCCAATTAAGTCAAGGTCTCACTGAGGGGGTCCAGCTGGCTTCAAGTTGTCTAACATGAATTGATTGAAGGCCTTCTGCAATCTATGGACCCAGTTTAATGATCTAGGTGATAATACTTGTAATTCTTCTCAGTCAGGGGAATTTGCTGCAGCTGTTGTTGGCAGGTCCATGTTCTGATACGCTGAAGTGCCAGGGAAGCATTAATCCGCCCTCAGAGTTCCATAGCAGTGGCTGCATCGTGCAAAGGGAAAGCTAAAATTCACCCGACACAGCCAAGTGAAGACAGTCTTTCCATTGATGTGTTTTTATTTTATCCCACTGTAAATTTTTTTAAAAGGTGGAATCTGGGAAGAATACATTAATGGTAACAGTTCACCAGGAATGGAGAAAACCAAAGAAATGCTCATTCAGTTTTACTGCTGAAAACAGCACGTCAAATGTTTGAGATACAAAAAAGCACCGCTTTAAGGCAAGAACGTGATTTTCTAAAATATTGGGGCGGGGCTCCAAGGACTAAAGTCACTGTTTTCATATGAAGTGCTTCTGGAGGACATAGAGAGAGTTTGTGCTCCCACCCCCCGGATTCATGGCCATTGAAGTGATAATGAAGCCGTGTCACACCATGACACGGGCCTTCAGTGGATCTGCAGAGGGACATCTTTTTTTTAAGGTAATCATTAAATAATTTGCTTGCTTGCTTTCCTATCTGTGCACTTGTTCCCTGAGCCGCTGAAACGTTAATGCTCCTCCGTATGAAGCAAATACTGTAAGTAACACTCCGGAGGTTTTTCTGGGTGTTGCAAATTCAGAATCCTTAGGACCACTCTATCCTACAGCAGGTCTGTGGAGCTTATGTTTACAAACCGAAAGGCTGGTTTTGATTTTCTTAAGGAAGCGGCAGCTGTGATAGTGACTCACGCGGTGCTGAGGAGCCGCCGCCCCACCCTTTCTGGAGAGTGGGTTCCTTTTCCCTGAGAGGTGTGACCGAACTTGGCTTCGGGGACGTGTGACTTGCTGGGGAAGTCTGGTGCTTTTGATGAGATTTTAAATTCTTTCCAACGATGCTGGGAAGACAGACTAGGAAGGATGTATCTTCAAGTGGAGTGGAGGCTTCGTGGGGAAACTTAATTACTCCATGGTGGTACTTTAGATTTAGGGGTCCAGGTGTAACCAAGAGAGAGAGCAGGCAACAAGGAATGACACTTCCCTTTCATTTTTCTAACCAGAAAGAGGCAAACCCAGACAGAGCTTTGGGTTTTCCCTGAGGACGAGGCGTCTACTTGTTCAGGGAGCTCTTCTGCGCTTGTTTGCTTCTGTGTGCCCCTCTTATTGATGGGCTAACCCAACTTAAACTGTTCTTGCTACTGTAAATGGAAAATCTTATCCAGGTGGGATTCCTGGCTGACAATAAACACTTGCTCCATGCCAGACCCTGGTTCTGAGAACCTACATGGATTATAAATCCATTAAATCCTCCCAACAACCTATGAAGTCAGTGCTCTTGTTACCCTCATTTTACAGATGAGGAGCTAGAAGAACAGAGAGGTTAAGCAACTTGCCCAAAGTCACACAGCTAGTAAGTGCCAGAGGCAGGTTTTGAACCAAGCATGCCGAACGTGCTGTCATGTGCTTATTGGCTACAGACTACCTCTCTGACTTCTGAGAGGCACAGAGTTCAAGCTGTCTGTTTTAGCTTTCCAGCCTGTGCCCCATGTTATCTCTACAGGGAAAGAATTAAAGAAGCCAAAGGACAGCTGATGTCACAACAAACAGAGACCGCAACTGGGCCACGTCTTCCGGGGCCTAACCCCGGATCTGCTGGTTGGGACCGAACCTCCACAGCACGTCGCAGCTCTCCTTGAGGCATCAGTGTGTTAGCGCAGTGTCACAGAGGGTAGAGAGCCTGTTTTTTTTTTTTAACAGATCAACACAAAAATGTGAAATGTCAATTTGACCTTGAACTCATGTCTCCTGGGTCTTAGCCTGACTTGTCCTTTGATCTCATGTCATCACACCGAGACATGGACACACATGGCCCTTTCCATATGTAGTCAGATTATACTCAGGGGCGAGGGTCTCTTTGTTAAAATCCAGCACTATAATAGCTGTTGAAAAAAATTAGGTCCCACTGTGCATGTGAAGATCTGGTGTGGAGCTAGAGAAGGAGGAGGGGAAAAGCCTAATACTGTGCGAAAGGTCTTCGAACTTTACAGATGGGGAAGCTGAGGCTAAGGTCACAGAAACGCTTTTGCTTTTTGCTGCTTAGGGGATCGCTTTCAAGCAACAAAAATGTATTATAATACGAAAGTATTCTTTTGAGCAGTTTTTATTTCCTTTAAAAATGTCCGTGATCTCGAGTAGAGGTTCCTAGGCTGGGGCCTCTACGCTCACAAAGCACTCTGCCCGCCTTAGCGCCGACGACAGCCGTGAGTGATGTGCGTGCGTAAGCGCTTGTTTACCTTTGCTTTCTCTAAACCAACAGTTCCACGAGGGCAAGGAATGTGGCTGTGGTCTCACCGTAATATCCCCAGTGTATCCGGCACATAGTAGGTTCTCATGTGTTTATGAATGATATAAATAAACGACTAAATAAAGTGGCTTGTTATTTACTAAGAGTGAAAGAACGTTTTGTTTTACATTAATAAACTTTATTTTTCAGAGCGGTTTTAGGTTCACAGCAAAATTGAGCAGGACGCCCACGTATCCCTGCCCCCCCAACTTCCCATATGGACTGAAGTGGAGGGTTTTGAAGCTGGAGTATAGTTGGCTAGTGATGCCGTGCCAGCCTGTGTCTGCAGTGTAGTGGTCCAGGCATGCGTACGCATGTGCATAGCGTCTTAAACTACGAGTAAAACGGTTCTGTCTCAGCTTCCTAGTCTAGTTTTTATTAAATGTAATAGAACGACAAAGCTGTTAGAAATAAAGGGGCCCCTCAAATAGTGACGTGGATGAGATAGAAGTTTGTTTGTCTCTCACGGAACAGTCTGGCTGCTCTGGGTGGAGGGGTAGCTCTGCCCCATGAAGCCTGGCGGGGAGGGGGACCTGCCATCCCCAACATATGGCTCCCAAGGCTGCTTCAGTTGTCACCGCTTCCAGCTGGTCGGGAGGGTGATGAGCCAAAATCCAGCACGAGGAGCCCTCCTTAGTTGGAGAGGACACAGAAGCTGCATACATCTCTTTCTCTCACAACCCATTATCCTAAACGTTAGGCTCATGGTCTCTTCTAGCTGCCAGGGAGGCTGGAAAATGTCATTGCTGGCTGGGTGGCCATGTGCCCAGAAATATGGAAAAGATGGATTTTGAAGGACAGCTCATAGTCTGACACAGCCACGATGAGAAATGTTTATTAAAGCAGACAGTCCAGTGAGCTTGAACTATGAGAAACCAAAGCCATGAAACTCGCATCTTAAAACACCTTGATAAGCTCATCTCGCCAACATGAGGCCACGCCAGTAGTAACAGGAGAACCAGCCACGGAAGGAAGGAACGGGGCTACAACGAGAGGAGGCCGGGCAGAAGGACGGCGTAATGCGAGGGACCAAGGAGCTGGTTTGTGGCTTTCATTCATCCTCTGAATTGCATCTTCCCTGTTCCAGTTAAGAAGATGCTACAGTTGCCTCCTCTTGGGTGGACCTCAATGACCTCTGCTTCTTGGTGTTCATGCCCTTGGAAGTCCCTGCCCCTAACATGTGGGCTGGATTTAAACTGACCTGCTTCTAAGCAAAAGAATATGGCAGAAGAGACAGGATGGCACTTCGCAGATTAGGTTACGAAAAGATTGTGGGTTCCACTTGGGGCCCCTCTCTCACTGTCGCTCCTCCGAGGGAAGCTGGCATGACCACTTACATCGTCACCCTAAGCACTGCCATAAGCACTTTCCTCACATTATCTCAGTTATTCTTAAGTATGCTTTTTTTTCTGGCAGGGGATATGTCATCAGGTTTATTTACTTGTTTTTAAGTTGTTTTAGTGGAGGTACTGGGAATTCAGCCCAGGATCTCGTGCATGCTAAGCATGTGCTCTACCACTGAGCTACACCCTCCCCCCACTCTGAAGCATGTTTGATCTTTTTAAACTATAACACAGTGTTGAGAACTTCATCAAGGTCACTGGATTCATGGCACACAGAACAGAATGTCTAACAGTAAATTCTTAAAAAAAAAACAGAAAAACTGAGAAACAAGAGTTCCTGTTTGCTGAAGAGTTCCTTAATTCTTGGACTCTGGGGAGCAGAAAGGAGTTTGTCCTAAAGGAGGCATGTCTGTTCGGTTCTCTGATACAGGTGGGGCATCCAGGGTACAGACTGTAAGTTACACCAAAACCTCCCTTAACGGAGAGGCAAATTTTTTTTGGTCAAAACTTTCTAACCTTTCTAGGAAATTAGAAAGGGGAATGTAATGCCATGCAAAAGCAATAAATATTCATCAATAGCTTCAAAGTCCCTCCAAGCAAAAAAGGTGTGTCTGGAAGACTTGGAACAGAAGAAGAGGAGGTGAAGAGACCAAATGTGGTCCCTTCAGGTAGAAAAGTCTCAGCGGACGTGACCTGGGTTAAGGTGGAGATCGGCTCCACGTACTAGACTCAGTCAGACTCCAGAGAGAAGGGAGCTTCCTGGCACTACTGCTCTTTGGGGCTCCACAGATCACAAAAACACGTAAAAATATACGTATTAAAGAACACACAGGCACCTCTGTCACCTGGGACTAATGATCAGCCTTGACACCAGGTGACCCACTCTTGTGACTAACACAGTTCGAAACCCAGGAACATGCCACTGTGTATCTCCCGCCCTTTGTGCCTTACACAGCATCTGAAGCCATGAGTGTTGTGGGTGGAGCCACCATCCTTGCAGGAGGGAGACAGTGCCCCGGAGCGTGGGGAGGACAGACTGGAAGAAGCACTGAGGTCAAGAAAAAACAGACTGACTTGTCAGACCATTCCTCTCATGTAGTGGAATGCCGGAGACTTGCATCATGCAGCACCACTTCCCAGCAGCACAAGCGTCCACCTTCTTGCTTCTCTTTGTGTCCAACTTGTTCCATGGCTACTTGGAGTCGGTACAGCGTTTGCTACGGTGGCGCGGGGGAGGAAAGGAGCATTTTGTTACGAGTCTCACCATCCCTAACAATGAATGTTAGTCTATACGTAGCCCTCGGAAGCATGGTACCTGTCTGGCAGTGGTCACTGGGTGGCCTCTAAATGCTGCAACTGCAAATAGGTTTACTTTTCTCAAAATGTTTAAAAAGATGTAATTAAATTTTTCAAAACTCAACATTAAAATTCAGTTTCATTTAAATAATGTAAAAGTTCACTGAAGGTAATGTTTACGACACAATGGTGGCAATGCAGTTGACAAACAGAAAGTTCTACCATACAGAACATTGGCCAAAAACCAGAAATACTTGTGTGTTAGTCACATACAGCACACATTTGAGTTTTTATTAGGAGATATGATGTCAACTGTTTTGACAAAGATTCAAAAATTCAAAGATTACATACTATATTTCCTGAATCTTCCCAAAGATGAAATAGTTTGATGAAACAAAGCAATGACCTTAAATTCATTCTTGGGCATGTGTGATAAGAATGCTGTCTGGATCTGTTAAAGCGATTAGATTAAATTTAGATAAGACACAAGATGCACCACAAGAGATAACTAAAACAAGAGAATCTCAAAATAAAATACGAATCCTGATTTTGGTGGAAAATTAATTTTGAATTCATGCTATCCATAGTTATATAATGTTAACTGTTGCTTATTATTAGTAATACTACCAAAATTTAAATTTCAAAAATATCTAAGTTTGGCTATTTTACTTGCAAAAGGGCTAAAAAATATTTTTTTAAATGTCAAAGCCAGTGGTTTTTCTAAATCAAAATAAACTGCAAGAAATTTGTTGAAGATATTCCAATAAAATATAACAACATTATAGCAAGGAAAGGAAAATGTTTACCTATCAAACAGGTATAAATAATTCCCAATTATTAATTTTTTAAAAATTCAAAAAACTTTTTCAAAACTTAACATTAAAATGGGGGGAGGCCATTAGGTCTGTTTATTTATTTATTATTCGGTTTTTTTTTTAATGGCGGCACGGGGGACTGAACCCAAGACCTCACACGTGTTAAGCACACACTCTACCACTGAGCTGTACCCTCCCTTCATTATTTCTGATTTTAATGAAGACCATGTTTCTGGCCATTATAGATCAGAACATAGTCTTAATTGAAAAGAGATTTGAACGAGTTAAATGCCCTGGTAATTTTTGTTTCTTTGATAATAACTCAACATTGGAAAATTCGAAATAAAAATCTAAGAAACACTGTGTATCTAGATAGTCCCCTAAAGACTATTCTGTTAACATATTCATTTTAAAAGTGAAAGCAACACATTTGATTATTTTAAAGTTTACATTTTCAGCAATAATGCAACTTTGTCACATGGGACTTCACTACAGTTTTTTAACATATGTAAAATTTGTATGTAAAGTTCATTTGCTAATTTAAGGTTTGGTCTAATAATTTATTGGCAATTCCAGTTACTCCTGCCTTAGAGTGAAGTTTCTCCAACTGAAGGAAAAACAAACTACAATGACTTAAGAAATGTTGGCTAACTTGTCATTACTGTCAATAGAATACATATAAAAATCTTACTTATACCAATATAATTAGTGATAAGACAAATTAATTTTTTGTAATAAATATATAATAGTTGGTGAATTACGTATGTAGTTGCTCATCAAAGTATCACCCAGTTGATACCCAGACAAGCACAGTAATAATCCATCATTTCTGATACTTTGCTGTCAGGTTTTACACACATTTTCTCATTTCTCATTATAAGTATTATTTGTCAAGGTAAGAAGGTAGAACGTGTTCTGTTTAATAGTTTTCAGCTTTATTTGTACGTTCTAGATGTGTCATCATCTGACTGACGGGCCTCCGTTTGTTCTCTTGCTTGGGCCACACAGAGGTTAAGAGCGGTCGCTGCCTGGAGGGAAGTGGGTGCTGACCTTGGACCCACCTCCCCTGGTGAGTTGTCCTGGGGGATGAAGCCAGAGAGGCCCTCGGGTGTAGCTGGGCAGCCAAGGGACGAGTTCATACCCCTCCACCTGCCTCAGCTCAGCAGGGAGCCCACACTCTCACCAACGTCCAACTATCTTTAACTAGAAGGCACACGTCTGCAGTAACATCTGGCAGTGCAGAGGCACCGTTACGGGGATGCCCCCATGTGCATGACGTATAGTTGGTGCAGTCTTCCAGCTTAGCCTTCCTTTGGCTGAATCACTCGTTAACAAAGGGTGCGCTAGTGCTTCACTATGGGGCGGAGCTCATCCAATCGGCAATGTCTGGTTTCCAGAGGAGAGAAAGGCAAGTTGAGGAACCGGGAGAAGTCTTAAAATGCACGCGGGGTTTTCACGAGCGGTCAGATTCCACCTGCATGCGGTGACCCAGTGGGTGGGAGTTCAGGCTGCGCTCAAGGCTGCTCAGCTGAGGGGCAGTGGACACTGAAAGCCAGCTCCTGCTCTGCCCACCACGCACCCTGATGCCACACTCTGACACCCGAAGGGGGCGCCTTCCTCTCGTGCTCACAGAGGAGCTCTGTGGGCCAGCTGGGCCTCCCTGCGGAACTCCAGAGGACAGAGCGAGGCGCAAACGGTGAAAGTGATTTGTGGTTAGTGTAAAGAAAAGGTAGTTTATAAACCTGATCTCGTTCATCCTTGCAACAATCCTGAAAGTAGGTCCAATTATTGCCCTCACTTTACAGAAATGAAAACTGAGGTTGAGAAGTTAAGCAACTTGCCCAGCACTTGAAAACAGCAAATGCAGGATGCAAAGCCAGGATTTTCTCATTAAAAAACACGTTTGGGGGGAGGGTATGGCTCAGAGGCAGAGTGCGTGCTTAGCACGCGAGAGGTCCTGGGTCCAATCCTCAGTACCGTCATTAAAATAAATAAATAAAAGCCTAATAATTACCTCCCCACCCTAGTTACCTCCCCTCATTCTGTTCTACACTATGAGATGCTTTCTAGCAATTTGGGCAATTCTGTGATGAAATGTGCTGTTTCTGAAGCTGGCAATTTCCGTAAGGCTTTAAGTGTCTGAGAATACACTGAATGCCAACTCAACAGATATGTCACAAAGAGGGGTCACTTCCCCGTGAATAGTCAAATCAGGTGATGCCAACACAGCCCAGGTGCTGTCAGGAAAACAGAAGCCACTCTGTGTATTTCAAGTATGAGGGGTTTCAATGCAGAGAACCAGAGGCAGAACCAACCACCGGAAGAGTCAGGGAACCAAGACTGGGGAGCCACCGGAGGTGATCCCAGGCGGCGCACTGACGCCGGTGGTTCAGTAGAGTGCACATTCTGACAGCCTCTGGACAGCCCCTGGCTTCTGTCTCTGTCTGTAGCACCAATTGAGGTGATTCTTTAGAACCTCACATCTACTCATGCTTCAAATTGTAGCAGCATCCTTAGAGTTATGGCCTCTCTTCTTCGGCCTTTCAATTTCCACACGAGTGTCTCTTCTTGGAAGAGAGTCTGCCTCTGAGCAGGACCGTAGGGAAAGGGCTTGTGGGAAGTGCTGTTCCTGCTGGAAGAGCGGTGGCGAAGCAGAGTTCCTAAGCCCCTCCCACCACCACGACGTAGGGTTTCATGCTGTCAGGCTTCCTCTGATTTCATAGGGAGTTAAAAGTTAGAAGAGCAGGAAGTTATCAGGCCCCCGCAGGACCCCTCGTCGCTGTGGGCAGACAGCACAGAAAGGGACGGCTGAAGCTGTAGGTAGTTTTCATATGTCATCATTTTGCCTAAGATTAGAACAGCCTCATTCGGGCTGGGCCAAAGAAAACCAGGTAGCTGCAAAAGCAGGCCTGCTTCTCAAACTTTAGAAAAATTAGTGTTCACACAAAAAATTATATTCATAGGAAATATATTATGAATGGCAGACGTTAGGAGGCGACGTTTATATGTGGTGAATCAGAATTGCTGGAAGGAACCTAGACATCACTCGGTCTGATACAGCCCAGACTGTCTCATTTCTCTGAGCGTAGGGGTGGGAGGTGTGGTCAGTAGCAGCACGCCTTCCACTGGGAGTCCCGGCCAACTATCCACAGGGAGAAATGGTGGCAAACAGGGCAGTGATAATGGATTCACAGAGCTACCTTTTAAGGATTCCGGACCCACCAATATTGCCCAACATGCTGGTTGGCAGTGCCCCTGTTTTACGGCAACAATCAAGGGAGGTTAAGGGACTAAGTGAAATCACAAGCAAGTTAAGGGCAGAGTCAAGACTGGAACTCAGGTGTCCTGATACCCAGCCCGAGATGTTGTCTGTGATAGCATCTTCCACCTCTCCTTCTGTCATATCTGTCATCTACCTACCTATCTTTCTATCTGTCTATCCATCTATCCACCCATCCATCCATCCATCCATCATCTATATGTCTATCTATCCATCTATCCATCCATGTATTATCTATCCATCTATTCATCCATCCACCCATCTATCATCTATGTCTATCCATCTATCTATCCATCCATGTATTATCTATCCATCTATCCATCCATCTATCCATCATCTATCCATCTATTATCTATCCATCCTACCATTCTTCGTTGCATCTACCCCTCTATCTTTCTACATCCATCCAGTTATCTAGCTCTGTAATCGCTCCTTTTGTTCATCCATGTATGTACACAAGGCTCTATGAAGGTACAAGAATGCGTCTATTTCCCTTTCTAGAGTTAATGGAAGAAAGGGAGTAGGAAACAGGGGAGCTATTGATTTTGTTTGTTTTGGCTCCTACCTGAGTAAAGAAAAAGCTTTTATTCCACAACACAGCAGCATAAGAATAACAGGACCTATGAATTTTTCCAATAGGTAATTCCAGGCTGAAGACAACGTATTTGAAAAACAGCCTAGTGTGCCGCAATATTAAAACAGTAGGCTGCTGTGGCTATAATACACCCGTGACTGATAATGAGGTTACAGGCTCTCATCTCCCAGTCTTCCCCCTTCTGCGCCCAACACTCAATTTTGTTGCTGGGGAGCACCCACTGCTGAAGTGAGGGGAGGGCTTTGGTTGACGTGAGCAAGTCTTTTGCTTACATTTGGTGTGAGAATTTTTGCGGCTTTGTGTAAGTATCAGTCAAGCCGCATAGTCTTCTAACACCTTAGGAGATGAATCCTGGGAATAACTTGCTCAAAGTAAGAAAACCATCTCTCTATTTACATGTCTGAATCTAATCATGGCATTTATGCATGAAGTTTGTTTATTGTATTGAAGATGTTCTCTTCTGCCAAGCCTTAGGGGAACAGTAATCAAATTCATTAATTACTGAACATATGGCTTACGTCTGAAATATCTTGTCTGAGTTTGGGAGCTGAATTTTAAGAGGCACATTGACAAACTACATGTTGGTCAGGGTGACCAACCCCTGGTCACAGGGTGACCAGGATTAATATTAGTGATAAAATATAACTTAAGAAAACAATTTATTGAGTACTATGCTAAGTGTGTCACATGAGTTGTCACTGTTCATCCTCACAGCCACTGACTTCTGTCACCGGGTGACTGAGGTCACATAACAAATCCAGACGCCAGAGCCTGAGCTGTTACCCACTCCCTGTGCAGTGAGGACCCTGGAAGCCACGTCACGTGAGGAACTGTAGTGTCTGTGCCGCCACTGGGAAGAACTGGCACCGCTGGAGACAGCAGATAAGGTGCTCCCACCCTTAGAACTGAGCACTCAAACAGCAGCGGAAGGACCATTGTTTGTACGAGTGGAGGAAAGATTTCAACTCTAATCTATGACATTAGCGACACAGAACAAATAACCAAAGTGTTGTTTTCATTTCTACTTACTATTAGAAAAAAGCCTCTTAAAATTTTAAAAATAATAATTAAAGTCTCTAAATTTCTATGCTTTTTCTTAAAAAGTTGACTCCTGAATGAATGCCGGATGTAGGCCCATTTTCTCAAACTGCATCCACTGTCTTCTCAAATGGTACTTGGTCTTTGGAACTATGTGACCCTTCGGTCTGGGAACTAAGTCCTACCTCACAATGTTGTTCCAAGGATGGACTATGTTAATGCTTGTGGAAAAGCTTTGCAGTGGCTGCATACCACACAAATACGAGGGGTTGGTGAACAGAAAGAAAATGTATTTTAAGTCCTCTTGATACTTTCGTCTGTATAATGATACAGATCAGCCCTGAAAGCTCTTGAATCAGTCAGTCGTCTGTCTGGTAAATATAGTTGTATAAATGTAACCAAAGCATATGTATTTTCATTGGCTCAACCAGTGTTACCTAGTAGTGACTGGCACTTGTGTGTCAGTTACACATGAGATCTACAGAAATGATTAATATATGGCTCTACCCTCTAGAAGTGGCATAAAAATGAAGAAGTTAGAATTTAGGGAGGAGGGCACAGCTCAGTGGTAGAGTGTGTGCTTAGCAAGCACGAGGTCGTGGGTGGGTTCAATCCCCAGTGCCTACATGAAATAAATCAATAAACAAATAAACCTAATTACATCCCCCAACCAAAAAAAAAAAAGAATTGCAATTTAGAAAAATTAATGCTAACTGATAGAGATATGATGTTAACCAAAATAAAACCAAATCAATAATATATTTCAAAGTTGTGAGGCTGGATTTACTAAGGATTTCTCCATGGCTTACTTAAGCATCGGTAGTTACCTGACACTGAAGAGGTCACTGTGGAATTCATTTGCTCTACGAAATTCACGTACAGCTCTACTAAATTATCTGCACATCACGAAACAATTATGGTGGAAATCCTGAAACTCAGGCCCTGTGCATTCTCACTTTTGCATTGCCTTACTTCCGTCCATGGCTAAACGTTATGATCAGTAAGAGCAGGGGAAAATAGTTGCAAATAAAGTTTTGTTGAGGAAAGTTCCACACTGAACAACGCCCTGAGTCAAGCCTTTGACTGGGACAGGCTGTCATTCAGTGAAGGGAGAAGCAGCCGTGGTCCTTGGAGGTTGAAACACTGGATCCCAAATTAGTCTGTATATGAGCTCGGAGAAGAGCAGAGCAGGTGGCAGGCAGAAATCCAGACTCCGCCATGTTGACCTGTTGCTCGCGATCACAGAACACGTGAGATACGTTTTCCGGTTTTGCCAAAGCACAATCAGCCTTGGTCTGCAATTGTGAGCCGGTAGCAGGAGCAGATGACCACGCAGGAGGTGCCCGGGACTCTGACGCACAGGGAACAGTAGAGTGACGAGCAGACACGTATTGACGGGAAAGTGTCGGCTGGTCTCGCCTATTTTTTGCATGGAAACCCCCAGGGGACTAGTGTAGATGCCTTTGAAAACAACTCCATATGTGAATAAATGAAATAATAGGAAAGAAGGAGGAAGGAGGAAAAAAAGAAGTCATCTTTACTGACTTTCCCACTGGGCTATGCCAGGCAGAATTGCTGACAAATGGTTACTACCATTTACTGGATCCTAACTGTGTGCAAGTTTCTGTTTTAAGCAGTTCACACTCATCACCTCGTTGAAACTTCGTAACAGCCTCAAGTGAGACTTACTCCTGGGTTTACAAGTGGGAGAACTTTCTTACAGCCAGGAGTGAGGTCCACGGAGAATTCAAAACCGCATCTTCGGGAGGGGGGGTAAGCCTCAGCGGTAGAGCGCATGTTTGCGCGCACGGGGTCCCGGGTTCAATCCCTAGGGCCTCCTCTAAAAATAAATCAATCAACCTAATTACCCCCCCAAACTAAATAAAAATAAAAGGAGACATAAAGCTGCTTTAAAAAACTAAAAGCCCTCTTGTGTAGAAGCCCACTCTTCGCGCCGCCCTGGACAGCACGGGCGCGGCCCGCAGAGGGCCGTGGGGAGGCCCGGCCCCTGCCCTCGGGGAGGAAGGCTCATTAGGCCAGAGGCAACCCGGAGGACAACGCAGCTACTTGCAAGTGCCGTGGACAGGACAAGCGGGCGGACGCGGGCCGGGAAGGGGCTTCTCCGAGGCGGAGCCAGAGCGCCTGGGCAGCGTGTCTCAGGAGGACAGGAACGGGGACAGGGCCGCGGGCGGACACGACATCGGGGGGCCGAGGCCAGGCCGTGGGGTGACGGCGGGGGCGCCCCGGGCGGTGGGCTGGACGCCGGGCTGGGCCCCCCCCCGCCCCCAGGCCCGTGTGCGGGGCCAGCTCCGGGGGCGCCCGCGCCAGGTGGGGGCCGCCCGCGGCGTGTGGCCCAGGAGGCAGCAAGGCCTTTTCAGGCTCAGCCTCTGCTTCGCAGGCCGAGCTGACGGATCCTCCTGCTGGACGGGGCCCGGGCCGGACGGAAAGACGGACGAGCGGGGCCGGCCGGGCGGCGAGGACGGCTCCGCGCGGGGGCGCTGCGGGCCGCGCCCCACGAGCGCTGCGACGGCGAAAGGCCTTACGAACAGCTTTACGTGCGCACGTTCTAGACGTTACGTCGTCAGAAAGTTCCAGAACCTCAGGAGGGAGAAGGCACCGTCTCGAAACCGCGCACTGAGGGTGCACGGCTGGCCTGGGCTGTGCGTGACGTGCGCCTGCGCCGGGGGAGGCTCCGCGGCGTCCCTCCCGCCCTGCGTGCCGGCGGCCGTCCGCTGTTCCGCCCCGGTCACGGCGGATGACCGCGGGTGCAGACTGACGGGGCCGTCATTTCATCCGTAGGCTGTGTAGCCAGAATACGTTAACTGACGCAGCAATGGTCTTTATAAGCAGTCTACCGAAGAGGCATGACAGTGCAACGTCGCTTTAACGAGAGTTTTCCTCTGTGCGTGTTGGACGGTGTTACTAAGTTTTAACCAACATGTGATACGTAGGCATTTTCCTTTTAACAATTTGATGTGAATATTGTCACATACCTGAATTTTTATGGCTTTTTTTAAGTTGCTCTAAAATATGTCTCCTTAATTTTATTACTTATGAATTTGAAACTATGAAGTGCATTCCAGCATGTTTGAAATGCTGATGAAGTAATTAATTAAAAAACATCATGTATATAAAAACTATAATGTATATAAAAATTGTACTTTTCCATGGTAAGCCAGTTTTTGTTTATTTAATGCTAGCAGATTTCTCACTGAATGAGGCAAACTGAGTGTGGCAGAAATACGGGTAGACTAGAAGTCTCGTCTCTACTTTTAAACTGTTACCATGATCTTGAGCAGGTATCTTAACTTTCTGGACTTACAGTTTTTATATATTAAAAAACAACAAATTTTTCAGTCATTCATGGACATATACACACTCATTTATTGTGCTGAACATGCTGAACACTGGAATTTGACACAACACTGTAAAATGATTATGAATCAATAAAAAAATGTAAAAAAAAAACAACAAAAAGAAGCTATTCTGTTTGATCTTAGGCCTTTTCTAGTTCTCTGGCTCTCATCTTTATTTTGCTGGCATATTTTCATATTTTATATGATGTGGAACATCTAGATTTATTTTTAATAATAAGAAAAATCAACAAAGAATTGAATGTGTATCTATGTTACTTTTATAATTACTTATCTGTGAGCAAGAATGTTCTGTGGTTGGATAACTTAATAATATATGCTCATTTTGATGCATGAAAATGGAAATAGGACCACTTCCACCCACCCTTCAAGGCACTGCTAACCAACAACTTTCTTTATTAAGTTCCGCCCTCACCGCTAACCTGAAGCACATTTCTCTGGTGTTCCACAGCACTTTCCTCAGTCTCTCCTAGAAGACCCATTTCATTCTGTCCCATATTCCTAGTTAATCGCTCACCTGCTGATTGCCCCTCCTAGACTGTAAGCTCATTTGAAAGTGTGGGATGTGTTTTACTGGTCTTAGAGTCATCTCTGAGCATAGTGCTTTGCACTTAGGAAGCATTCCAGAAACCTCTTAGTCGACTCCATCTCTACTAGCAAATCATATTTATATAATCAAGACTAGCAGGACCCAGTACTTGCTTTTAAACGTTGTACCCTAATATCAGAAAGTTCTTTTTGTCTCGTTTGTGTGCACTTCTGTCAGACTCTGTGGCCCAGGCAGAACATCAGCCCTTGCTTTTGCATGACGTTTCTGACCTCTGGCTCTGGCCGTGCCTTTCCTCTTCCCGCCCCCCTTTTCACCATCTCGCTTATCCTTTGCCATGGACAAGCCTTCTCCAAGAAGCACTCCCTAACCCCTCATGCCATCCCCAGGCTGGGTTAGACGTCCCTCCCCTGTGTTCCCATGGCCTTCTGTGCCACTACAATTATCTATCATACTTGTCAACTCCCTTGTAGTACATTTATTTTCCTCTCTTTCCTCTGGTGTGTAAGATCTGGAAACTCAGGGCCTTACCTGGATTGTTCTAACTGTATCCTAAGGGACACAACAGGGTGTGGCACATTTGTGGGATGAACATATAACCTTTAATCATTTTTTTTCCTAATGTGAAAACAGAATTCCATTAAATTAATGACTTGCCCAAGACCTCAAGAGGATAGTGTAGTCTTCTTCAAATCAGGTTTATGTGGGTCATTGCAGCACTAGTTTTTCCCAGGTTATTCAAGAAGAACCATAAATACACTATGCCAGAACTGTTGCCATTTCTGAGTGGAGAAAGACAAGGGGTGTTCACATCATTGAGGTTTACTGTATCACTGAATAAAGTAAGTGTGTGATGATGATCAGCGGGCTGTATTTTGTGTCATTTAATGGATTTGCAAGGTGTTTGTGTTTGGGTTGACTAGTAGGATAGAATTTATTGAATACCAAACTAGAAAATGTACAGGTGGGTAGATGAAGAAAGGAAGGCCACCTTCCAGAGCCAGGAATGAAAGAGATGGTTATGTTTTCAACCAGTAACGTTGGTAGTTAATAAATGCAGGTCTCAAGTATTTAAAATTTCTGCCATGGAAAGATCAGATCACAAGTCTTCGGTGCAGCTGAAAAAAATTACTGCTCACTAACTCAAGACTGTATTTCGGATGAATCCACAAACGTGGCCTTTGATATATCTACTGAAGTGTTTTTTGTTTTGTTTTGTTTTGTTTTGTTTTGTTTTCTTAGAAAGAGTTAATATTTGCTATTCTTTTTACCACCATAAAAATAATAACCATAAAAATATAAAACAAGTTCAGAGGTAACATCCAGTTCTTTACTCCCTTCCCTACGACACTACCACGAGAGTAGTGAGGTGAAGGAAAAGTCACTTCTTTCCTCCCAAGTCACAAAATTTTCACTTGGGGAGAAGAAACGTTGTCAATTTTAGCAACTATATCTTAGATGGAAACAAACACTAGTGTGTGTGCGCACACATGCACGCGCCATTAGTTACTAATCTGTCTGTGAAACATCCAAAGCCTCTCTTGCACATCCCTTTTTGGGACAATCTGCAGGGTCATAAAGAGAAAAATACCAACAACTATTATTTGCGATTTGTCTTCCTGTAATTTGCACCAAATAGATGGAGCTTCATTCTATCCAGCACACTATCATAAAAAACAAAAACCTCAAACTATGGGCAAACACAAAGGGGCTAAATTAAAGGGTCTGTTCATTCATCAATCCACCTGGTGAAGAATCACTGACAGCTGATCATTCATCTGCCATTTTCTACATGAGAAAAGTAAAAAGAGATAACTCACTCTCAAATGAAGACGTATTTTCTGAGAAATCGACCGCCGTACATTACACAGGGATGCACATATGTCGATAAATGTCTTAGAATATGTATCCATATTTCTACCTGTATATGAAATTTTGAATGCCCTCACTGCCACCAGCACCAGCCTCCCCCTCTTTTTTGCAAGAAAAGATTTTGAATAATAGTTCTTCAATTCCAGCAGGTATAAAATTTGTGAGGATTTACAAACTTGATTGCTATCAAATTGATAATAATTTGTGAAGTGAGCTACTAGTCCACAACCCAAAATATTTAACTTCAAGAAAGAAAAAAAGATGGAGGAAGCCAAAGCGGAAAGCAGAGGGGCATGCTATCTCTCCGCACAATGAAAAATCATCACATATTCGTCACCACACACGTGCAAGGTTCTCAGTGAGAGGCCTTCAAAATAACAGCGAAAAAATGAAGTGAATGCAAATGTTTTGTAAATTAGTGCTCTAGAAAAAGAAAATCATATTATTATATGAACAGGGGCAATTTAGTCCCTTTTCTTCCCACTTAGAATGTCAATTTTTCATATCCAGGCCCATCGTCAAATTTACAGGACACTCATTAACTTGAATTTTAATAAAAATAAAACACAGTGTTAAAAAATCGAAAGTTGACAATTTTGATTTAAATGGATACCGAACTCCAGGCAAACGTGTTGTTTGAATTCTGCCTGGTGTACCGCTGCTGCAGGAAGCATTAAAGTAACAGTGAATGGTCAATGTATGCTTACGTATCACATGTCAGGCTTAGCAAGAATGTTCTGCTCTTAGAAAATTATCTTGTTCAAAATAAGTGACAAAGCTTGAGCAGCTCCTTCAAATACATAAAGACATTTGGAGGAACTGAAGCCTGCTTACAATAAAGCCAGGATTTCTAAAAAGAGAGGCTGGAGCTCGTGTAGCATCCTGCCAAATAATCAGATAAAAATGATCACACAAATTTCCAACAATAAATTCCTTCTGCATTTGCTGAGTGAGCACCTAGGGAAGGAAAGAAACACATCCTTAGAACCATGCTTTTATCTACCAGACTTTTCTAGGCAGGCTTTATAAGCATTTGTTTCCCCTTTCTCCCCTTCAGTGCTCTTTCTGAACAGATCTTGAGAAGCCCTTGAAATGGAAAACTCACACTTAAATCCAGACTTAGAGCCAGGATCCATTTCTTGACAGTGAAAAAAGGGGAAAAAATCATCCCAAACCCCCTTGTCACTATCCGAGCAAATATCCCATCTGTCATAAGAGCCGTGGCTCCTGGGTAACAGACTGGGGACATCAATAACATGCTGTAACCACAGTTTGAGACAAATGCCCTGATTTGTATAAGGTCAGAGGTTGACCAAGGTCATATGGAATCCTAAGCATATTTATCACTGGCCAAGCTTCAAACTGAGTTTTAAATTTTGTCAGACATGAAAAACGGCTACCAGATGGTGCCAAGATAATTCCTCTCTGTGTTAAAAACACACACTTAGGTACAGTCAATAGTAAAAATCAAATAATTAGTCCGAACTCCAACACGCACCTGACACCACTCCTACTGCGAGTTAGGAGGGACATTACAATGATTTCTGTCCCTCTTCAACTAAGAAAGCCCGCACAGCTACTACACGGTAGCCTGCAACACAACTAGAAAATGATGATTTTCCAGCACTGTGCAGCATGCCAGGCCAATAGGAGGAGACAGCATGTTATTCCAAATTGTAATCCTATTTCCAAAGCAAGAGAGAATGAGAGATTCACTCCCTGCCACCCCACCCCCACTGTGAAGCCCCTTCCACTAAATGAAAATTGGCTGATGCTGTGAGATGTTCCATCTCTGCTGTGTAATAGACCCCCCGTTATTATAAATTCCCATATCAAGTGGCTCAACTCCATCCTTCAATTCATCTAAAATTGCAGTAGAACATTTGGAAGCTCCTCTGATGTGAGAAACCATATGCTATTGGTTCACAAAGTAAAAAGTAGAACGTATGAAGCAACTCTGAAAGGGAGAGTATTAAAGTGCCCAGATTAGTAAAATAAGCTAGAAAAAAAATACACTAGAACTCACACGGAAGATTGTTATTACTAATTAATTTGTTATATGTTTGTTTTTAAAATAGTTTAGAAAACATGAATTATTATGTTTAATGACGCAAGCATTTGTTTAGCTCTGGTCTGCTGTGGCACCCCCTGGGAGAAATGCGGTCTAGGGATCTGGATTCGCAGTTCTTCTAGCTGTTAAGATGAAGATCACATTCTGTTTTAAAATGTGGATCTGAGAGGGAATAGCTGAATCCTGGTCGTGGTCATTTGTATATGTAGAATGTCACGCAATGCTGGGGGAAATCCTTCTGTTGGAATCACTCTAGCTACCCGGATTCCTAATTAGGGTTCCTGCTTCCCCACGAGCCCTGCCTACTGCACTGTCAGGGTGAGGGCGTCATGTAATTTTCCTTATTAACCTTGCTGCAGAGCTAAGTTTTCATGCTAGGAAGTGGCCAAACTATAGGATTCTGGCGTTTGGGTTCATTTCCTAGAAAACCATCCCTTTGGACAGGGTTTTATTTCCCCGACACCTCAATGGGACGCAATAAAGATTTTATTCTATGCCCCAATAATTATTGGGAAGAGCATGATGCCTACCTCTGTCATCACACAGGAAAAAGCACATGAAGGAGATCTCAGGATCGGGGAAGACGGGGTAAAGCGAGGTCACAACTGGCAGCCTGTGAACTCAGGGACTGGGAACGTCCACTGGTTTTTAAACTTATTATTTTTGGCAGGGTTGCATATGTTCTCTGTGCTTCTTCCACGAGTCTGGCTGATTATTATTCCAATCACCGGAGGAAGAGAGAGTCACATTAATTTGTAGTAATTAATAGCACTGATGCATTTGACAGCGCATGTTAACAAGCCTCTTTGATTGTTTGGATCTCTAACTGCGGCCCTTCTTGTTTGCATCACCTCCAAGGAATTCATAATATCAAAGCTTAACGGTATCTGATACTTGTCAAAATGCAATTTATAAAAGTTTAATTCTTTTATTGATTTAGTTTGGTTTTGATGCCTGCAGAGTCAGCTCCCTTGACAGAACTTAGCGGATTCAAATGCTTGTCACCAGCTCGGCCTCCTTTTTGCAGGGAACAATTGCCA